>NW_017670484.1:79020-111984 GCF_001879085.1 Nicotiana attenuata
GGGGGGGGGTTTGAAAAGAAAATAAAATAAATAAAAAAATAATTTGCAATTAACTTACCTGGGCGACGAACTTAACCGTCTCACCGCGGTCCCACCGCGGTCGCGGTGAATTGAAGAACGTGAGGCAGAATACATGCCTCTCACCGCGGTCGCGGTGGGTTGAACGAATTTGAGGCAGAATGCTCGCCTCTCACCGCGGTCGAGCCGCGGTCGCGAGGATTTTTTTTATATATATAGGAAGGTACAGAGAAAACGAAAACAACAACATTCGTGGGTTGCCTCCCACACAGCGCCTGATTTAACGTCGCGGCACGACGCAGGCTAGGATCATCACTCCTCATTCGCGCATTGGGGCTCTTCCAACGTTATTATCTCTCTATTCCCTTTCTCATCTGCCATTCCAAGGTAATGTTTCAACCTTTGCCCATTCACTGTGAATTTATTCGTCCCATTTTCTGATTCAATCTCAACAACTCCACTTGGGAACATTTGCACCACTCTGAAGGGTCCTGACCATCGGGACTTCAACTTACCCGAAAACAATCTCAATCTGGAGTTGTATAACAACTCTAGCTCTCCGGATTTGAAGTTTCGCTCCACGATGTGCTTGTCATGCATTAGTTTCATCCGTTCTTTGTATAATCTAGCACTCTCGAATGCCTGGAACCTGAATTCCTCTAGCTCATATAACCCAGTGACTCTGTTAGTGCCTGCTGTCTCCATGTCCAAGTTCAACTACCGTAATGCCCAAAGTGCTTTATGATCGAGCCGGAAGGTGGCATGCCTTTCCAAACACCAACTTGTACGGTGACATACCAATTGGGGTTTTGAAGGCTGCGCGGTACGCCCACAATGCATCATCCAGCTTCTTTGCCCAATCAGTCCTTGTTGCATTCACTTTTTTTGTAAGGACACTTTTAATCTCCCTATTGGACACTTTAACTTGTCCGCTTGACTGTGGGTGGTACGGGGTGGTCACTTTATGACGAACTCCATACTTTTCCAACAGCCGTGCGAACGCTCTATTGCAGAAATGGGTTCCACCATCACTGAGTATAGCTATCGGGGTGCCAAAGCATGTGAAAATGTTCTTCTTTAGAAAGCCTGTTACCTCTTTAGCATCATTGGTCGGGAGACCACTGCTTCGACCCACTTAGAGACGTAGTCAACTGCTACCAATATGTACTTGTTACCATACGATCTGACAAATGGCCCCATGAAGTCGATCCCCGACATGTCAAAAACCTCCACCTCTTGAATTGCGGTCATTGGCATCTCGTGTCGGCGAGATATGTTACCCGTCATTTGGCATTCATCACAACTTTTTACCCAAGCATGGGAATCCTTAAACAGAGTTGGCCAATACAAGCCCGACTCCAACACCTTAGCTGCTGTCCGAATTCCTCCAAAGTGTCCACCATATGGTGAAGCATGGCAAGCCTACAAAACAGAATGTTGATCTTTCTCGGGGATACATCGCCGGATCATGTTATCTACACATATTCTAAACAGTAGAGGTTCATCCCAATAATAAGACCGACAATCACGAAAAAACTTTTTCTTTTGAATTGAGGAGAGTTCATAAGGTACAATACCACTTGCTAAATAATTAGCAATATCAGCATACCACGGTGCCTCCTCCATTGTCATTGCTAGTAACTGTTCATCCAGGAATGTCTATGTTATATCCTCAACCTCTACCTTCTTTTCAGCTCCTTCCAACCTTGAGAGGTGGTCAGTTACTTGGTTCTCTGTCCCTTTTCTGTCACGTTTCTCCAGATCTAATTCTTGCAACAAAAGAACCCAGCGAATCAAGCGTGGCTTTGACTCCTTCTTTTCTATCAGGTACCTAATTGCTGCATGGTTAGTGTAAACAATAACTTTCGAGCCAATCAAGTATGACCTGAATTTGTCGAATGCAAAAACGACAGCCAACATCTCCTTTTTCGTCACGGTGTAATTGAGTTGTGCACCGCTTAACGTTCTGCTTGCATAGTAAATCGGGTGCATCAGTTTATCCTTTCGCTGCCCCAAGACTGCTCCTATAGCATAGTCACTTGCGTCGCACATGAGCTCAAACGGTTGCTCCCAGTTGGGTGCAGTCACCAATCTTTTCTTCAACTCCTCAAATGCCAACCTGCAATCATTAGAAAACACAAAGGGGTGATCCTTTTCAAGGAGTTTGCATAAGGGGTTAGCAATCTTAGAGAAATCTTTTATGAATCGCTTGTAGAACCGGCGTGCCCAAGGAAACTTCTCACCGCCTTGACTGATGTAGGCGGTGGCAACTTCTCAATCACGTCAACCTTAGCATGGTCAACCTCGATTCCCTTACTGCACACTCGATGCCCCAAGACTATCTTGTACCATAAAATGGCACTTTTCCCAGTTCAGCACTAAATTTGTCTCCATACATCTTCTGAGCACTCTTCTTAAGTTGTGAAGACAGTCCTCGAATGAATCCCCCACCACAGAGAAATTATCCATAAAAACCTCCATAATTTCCTCCACCATGTCTGTGAAAACGGCTAACATGCACCGTTGAAATATCGCCGGTGCATTGCATAGCCCAAAAGGCATTCTCCGAAAGGCAAAGATGCCATACAGACAAGTGAATGATGTTTTCTCTCCGTCTTCAGGGGCTATTGAGATCTGATTATACCCCGAATATCCATTTAAGAAACAAAAGTGAGATCGCCCGGCCAGCCTATCCAACATTTGGTCAATTAATGGCAGGGGGAAGTGGTCCTTCTGGGTGGCTGTGTTCAATTTCTGGTAATCCATGCAAATCCGCCATCCCGTGACTGTACAAGTCGAGATTAACTCGTTATTCTCATTTTGTACGACCGTCATTCTTCCCTTTTTCGGCACGCATTGAACAGGGCTGACCCAATTGCTGTCAGAGATGGGGAAGATGATACCCCTATGTAACCATTTGATCACTTCCTTCTTCACCACCTCTTTCATATTTGGGTTCAGCCTTCGTTGATGTTCTCTGGAAGGTTTGTTCCCTTCTTCTAAGAGAATCTTGTGTATACAAAAAGCTGGGGTGATACCCTTTATGTCTGTCATGGTCCAACCGATGGCAGTCTTACATTCCTGTAGTACCTGTAAGAGCTGCTCTACCTGCACATCTAGCAAACCGGATGATATAATAACAGGCAAAGTAGAATCAGGCCCTAAGAAAATGTACCTGAGGTGAGCTGGGAGCGGTTTTAGCTCCAGTTTGGGTGGTTCCTCTACTGATGGTTTTGCCGGTGGTGTAGCCCTCTTTTCTAACTTAAGGGACTCGAACTGAGGTTCCCTCTTCCAGAATCCTTGGCCTTTGAGTGCCGTGACCCACTCAGCCAACCCTTCACCATCCATCTCCTCTAAATTTGTCAGGCAAGCCTCTAATGGATCTTTAGCAGTCAGGTTCACATCATCTTCATGCAGGATCACATCCACTGCCTCCACTAGGGAGCAATTAGCATATTCACTGGGTCTCCTCATGGATTGCTGAACATTGAATATGACTTCTTCATAGTTCAATCTCATTTTTAATTCCCCAGTTTCACAATCGCTCAGTGCTCTCCGAGTGGCTAAAAATGGCCTCCCTAAAATGATAGGTATCTCCTCATCTACCTGGCAATCCAGAATAACAAAGTCTATAGGAAACACAATCTTCCCCACTTGTACCAATACATCATCAAGAATACCTGTCAGCCTTTTAACCGTGCGGTCAGCCAGTTGCAAAAGCATCAAAGTCGGTCTAGCTCTGCCAATGCCCAGTTTGATATATATGGCTAGTGGCATCAAGTTTATGCTGGCTCCTAAGTCACATAGGCAAAGGCATAACTCCCAATAGTGCATGGAATAGTAAAGCTACCTGGGTCAGACATCTTTTGAGCCATGGGTCTTGTCACTATTGCACTGCATGTCTGTGTTAGAGTTACTGTGGATAGGTCCTGAAAATCAAACTTTCGTGACATTAGGTCCTTCATCATCTTTGCATAGCCTGGCATCTCCCTCAAAGCATCCATCAGAGGAATATTCAATTGAATTTGACGCAGCTTCTCCATGAATTTCCTGTATTGATCTTCCTTCTTTTGTTTTACCAAGCTTTGAGGGAATGGTGCAGGTATCACCCGTTGTGCACTGTTTGCTGGCTTTTCTCCGTTGGGTTTCTGTGGAACAAGAGGTACTACCTGTTCTGCAGCTTATTCATTCTCTTTAGCTTTACCCTTATCATCTTGAACCTGTTCAACCACCACTTTAGTAAGTTCTGCTGGTTCATCCACCTTTAATGGAACTGGAGTGGCTGGCGTAGTCTCTTTGCTGGCTTGTACAACTTCCTGCTCTCTATCTAAATCTCTCCCATTCCGGAGACTTACTGCCATCAGCTGATTCGGGTTTTGCTCCTTGGGGTTAATGTTTGTGTCTGCTGGCAATGTTCCTTGGGGGCGGTTGTTTAAGGCCATAGAAAGCTGCCCAAACTGAGTTTCAATGTTCTTTATTGCTGAGTCATGCACTGCCAACTTTTCCTGCATCTTACCATTTGTTCCAATGAGTTGTTGAAGCATAACCCTGATCTCTACCATGTTGTTATCTTGTTGCTGAGGAGGTGGCTGATATGCCAACTGTTGCTGCTTCTGCTGTGGATAGCCTTGTTGTCTCTGATATGGCACCATTTCGCCTTGGGGCTGCATACCTCCAGGTTGTGGCATGTTTGGTCTGTATTGCTGATTGGGTTCTGGTCTCCACTGCTGTCCTCCTTGTCTCTGACCCCCAAAGTTGTTGACATAATTCATATCCTCTCTTAACCCTTGATTGTCACCTTCTCCACTCCATGAACACACATAAGACTGATTAATGCAGGGTGTACACAGTCCTCCATTTGTTGTGTCAACAATATGCACTTGCTTTGTACCCATCTCATCAATCTTCTTTGTCAATATACTCATCTGAGTCATGAGTGTGGCTATGTTCTCTACATGCGAATTATTTGGGTCAAGAGGAACTAAATGCACTATTGGTGCCAGTGTTGTACCTCTCGTCATTCATCCCGAATTTTGGGACATCTTGTCAAGAAGGACTTTGCACTCGGTGAATGTCTTACTCAAAAATGCACCCCCAACTGAAGCATCCACATTGGCCTTTAGATTGTCAGCTAACCCCATGTAGAACCTCTGGCCGAGCATCTGGTTTGGAATACCAAGGTGGGGACACTTCACTAGTATCCCTTTGAATCTTTCCCAAGTTTCCTGCAAGGTCTCAGTATGCTGCTGCTTGTACTGCAATATTTCATCAATCTGCCTTGCAATCTTGTTGGGCGGGTAAAACTTATTCAGGAATTGCTTGACTAATTCCTCCCAGGTGACAATGGAATTTATTGGGAGCGAATTCAGCCAAGTCTAAGCTTCCCCAGTCACAGAGAACGGGAACAGTAACAACTTGATAGCTTCTGGGGTCACATTTGGCTGCCTTTGGGTCACACAAATCGATAGAATTTTTTTTAAGTGTTGTTGAGGGTCTTCAATGTGTGACCCGGAGAACCATCCCTTATTCTGCAGAAGATGCAACATGTTGTTGGTGATCTGGAATGTCTCCACTTGAATTGGGGGCACAGCTATGGCAGTGGCCAGGTTGTCAGCTGTCGGCTGTGCCCAATCATATAGTGCAGCTTCTGGCACAAGAGGTGCCACCACTCTGACGTTTGGGTCATCTTGCTCATCCCTGATGTTTCCGTTGACGTTCTCTGCGTCACCCATGTCAATTTCAAGTTGGTGTATTTGTTGTGATTGTTGGATCCTCTTATTAGCACGGTTTAATGCCCTGAATATTTTCTCGGGGTCTAAAAGTCCTTCAAGCAGTTCTCCAGTCCTCGAAGAATTTCTAGGCATACACCTGAATCCCACAAGGGTTCAAACGTGAGAATTTCAATGAAAAAAAAATTGTTCAACACCTTCGAAAATTGATCTAAACTAATAATTCTAACACTACTTCTAAGTTGTAATAAATAACATCGTTAATTCCCCGGCAACGTCGCCAAAATTTGATCACACCCAACTATTCCTTCTAAAAGACAAAACGGTCGCTGCAAATATAATCTTGTTTTAAGTCCGGAGTCGAATCCTCAGGGAATTAACCTATCTATTACAACTCTTGGCAATGCTATTATCAACTCAAACAATTTCCAGATGCAAGATTTTTATCAATACAGGTTGAGTTTTTGTTTAACTACTTCAAATGATATTAAAATTGACAATATGCTAAATCAAAGATAATTCAATGGTGAAAAGGTCTAGGGCATTGATTTCCCCAATTGCTAGTTTAGGTCTTAACTCCTTTGCTATAATCTTGCCGTAATACTCGATGAGGATTATGAGCTATGGGTTATCGTAATTATCTCTCGATCAACTACGATAATTTACTAGAGCATTCTCTCGAACTACTCTAGCTGACTATATGTGCAGCTCTGAATTATCCCACCAAAGTTTCGCCACTTTTAAGTTCAAGTAATGGATCTCTTCAATTACCCAAAAGTGGTGTTGTTCAACAGCAGTCTAACCTAATATTCTTTCTCAAGCAATATAAGGGCAATTAGACACGATTAATCAAGGGCCCATTCAATTAATCACCATACAAAACGTAGTTGAACAATCATATAATAAATCCGGCTCGATTATAACAAGTTGAGTCAAAACTTCATCCAAAAATTGGTTCCATCAACCCTAGATCAATTGTTTAGCTACTCATAACAAAACACGATAAAACTACAAAGTTGTTCATAATGTGTAATTGCAAGAAATAAAAGGTGATAGAAAAAATCTAATGTTTGGTTGATCTTCTCACACTTGTTCTTGCCTCCAAAGTAGTCTAAAAACAAGCTTGAAACTTTCTTGGGCGAGCTTCTTGAGTTTATAAGGGTTTGGAACAAGTTTTCCCCGAGTTACACTTTGGTCCCAAAAGTCTGGGCAATTGCACAGTTCATCGCGGCCATGGCGCGACCGCGACACGACCGCGGTGAGAGCATAACATTCTGCCTACGTTTTGTAGCCTGCCGCGGTCCCACCGCGGTCGTAGTGGATTCAACTCCAGTCCTCTTTTTGCTTCTTTTCGCTCGGGTGATTCTTGCTTAGATATTTTCTTCACATTATTGACTCCAAAACACTCCATAGTTCTTTCTCACTTGGATTAGTCCCTGCAAAGCAAAAGAACACCAATTAGAGCATTTTGTTATCATTCTGCCTATAAAACGCAATAAATCATGGTATAATTAGGGTGTAAATATTGTCTATGTAGCCTATTATCAGAAGTCGATCCTGAATAATCTTGACCTTATCCAAGGCATCCTATACTAACTTTGTACCCAACAACCGAGCCTCCCCCGACTCAAACCATCCAACTGGCGATCGACACTGCCTACCATATAATGCCTCATAGGGATCCACCTAAATGCTCGACTGATAACTGTTGTTGTAGGTAAGCTCTGGTAGCGGCAAGAACTGATCCCACGAACCTCCGAAGTCTATAACATAAGTGCGGAGCATATCCTCTAATATCTGAATAGTTTGCTCGGACTGCCCGTCCATCTGAGGATGAAATGTTGTGCGCAGCTCAACCCGCGTGCCCAACTCACGCTGCATTGCCCTCCAAAAATGCAAAGTGAACTGCGTACCTCGATCAGAAATGATAAACACGGGCACACCGTGAAGACAGACGATCTCACGGATATAAATCTCTGCCAACCGCTCTGAAGAATAAGTAACTACCACAAGAATGAAATGCACTGACTTGGTCAGCCTGTCCAAAATGACCCAAACTACATCGAACTTCTTCTGAGTTCGTGAGAGTCCAACAACAAAATCCATAGTGATTCTCTCCCACTTCCACTCAGGAATCTTTAACTTCTGAAGCAAACCACCGGACCTCTGATGCTCACACTTCACCTGCTGACAATTTAGATACCGAGACACATATGAGACTATATCTTTCTTCATTCTCCTCCACCAATAATGTTCAGCAAGTCCCGGTACATCTTGGCAGCATCGGGATGAATAGAATACCGGGCACTCTGGGCCTCCTGAAGAATCAACTCCCAAAGTCCATCCACATTAGGCACACAAACACGATCCTACATCCCCAAAACTCCATCATCTCCAACAGTAACCTGCCTGGCACCACCGCCGCACTGTATCCGTAAGGACAAGCAAATAAGGGTCATTATACTACCGATCTCTGATACGCTTAAACAATAAAGATCGGGCGACTGTACAAGCTAGAACGCGGCTGGGCTTAGATATATCCAACCTCACAAACTGATTGTCCAAGGCCTGATCATCAAATGCAAATGGTCTCTCACTGACTGGAATGTAAGCAAGGCTGCCATACTAGCTGACTTCCTACTTAAAGCCTCGGCCACCACATTGGCCTTTCTGGGATGATACAAGATGGTGATATCATAGTCTTTCAATAGCTCCAACCACCTCCTCTGCCTCAAATTGATCTCCTTCTGCTTGAACAAATGCTACAAGCTCTGATGATCCATGAATACCTCACGCGGTACGCCATAAAGATAGTGCCTCCGAATCTTCAACGCGTGAACAATGGCTGCCAGATCTAGGACGTGAACGGGGTAATTCTTCTCGTGAACCTTCAGCTACCGTGAAGCATATGCAATAACCTTTCCACCCTGCATCAATACCACACCTAGATCAATACGAGATACATCACAATATACCGTATAAAATCCTGAATCTGTGGGCAACACCAACACCGACGCCGTAGTCAAAGCTGTTTTTAGCTTCTAAAAGCTCGCCTTACACTCGTTTGACCATTTGAAGGGGCACCCTTCTGGGTCAACCTGGTCAACGGGGCTGCTATAAATGAAAATCCCTCCATAAACCGACGGTAATAACCCGCCAATCCCAAGAAACTGCGGATCTCTGTGGATGAAGTAGGTCTAGTCCAGTTCTGAACTGCCTCAATCTTCTTAGGATCCACCTAAATACCCTCTACTGATACAACATGCCCCAAGAAGGCGGCAAAATCCAACCAAAACTCGAACTTTGAAAACTTCGCATATAATTGGCTGTCTCTTAGAGTCTAAAGTACGATCCGAAGATGCTGCTCGTGCTCCTCTCGGCTGCGGAAGTAGATCAAGATATCATCAATGTACAGAATCACAAAGGAATCCAGATAATGCTTGAACACCCGGTTCATCAAATCCATAAATGCTGTTGGGGAATTTGTTAGCCCAAATAACATCACTAGAAACTCGTAATGCCAATATCGAGTTCGAAAGGCTGTCTTAGGGACACCGGATGCCCTAATCCTCAACTGATGGTAGCCAGACCTCAAATCGATCTTTGAAAACACCATGGAACCCTGAAGCTGATCAAATAAGTCATCAATCCTCGGCAACGGATACTTGTTCGTAATGGTGACTTTGTTCAACTGCCGATAGTCTATGCACATCCTCATCGACCCATCTTCCTTCTTCACAACTAACACGGGCGCGCCCCAGGGCGAGACACTAGGCCTATTGAAGCCCTTATCAAGCAAGTCCTGCAACTGTTCTTTCAATTCATTCAACTCTGGCGGGGCCATACGGTATGGCGGAACAGAAATAGGCTGACTGCCCGGAACCAAGTCAATACAGAAGTCAATATCCCTGTCGGGTGGCATCCCCGACAGGTCTGCAAGAAATACCTCTAGAAACTCTCGAACAATTGGTACTGAATCCATGGAAGGAACCTCTGCACTAGAATCACGAACATAAGCCAAATAAGCTAGACACCCCATCTCGATCATACGCCGAGCCTTCATATAAGAGATAACCCTGTTGGTAAATGACCAGGAGTCCTTTTCCACTCTAATCGAGGCAACCCCAGCAAGGCTAAGGTCACTGTCTTGGCGTGACAATCCAATATAGCGTGATAAGGTAACAACCAATCCATCCCCAAGATAATATCAAAGTTTACCATGTCAAGAAGCAAAAGGTCCACACTAGTCTCAAGACTCCCAATGGTAACCACACACGAACGATAAACGCGGTCTACTACAATAGCATCTTCCACCAGCATGGACACATACACGGGGGCACTCAAAGAATCACGGGGCACAACCAAATATGAAGCAAAATAGGAGGACACATACGAATAAGTAGAATCCGGATCAAATATAACTAAATCATCTCTACGGCAAACTGAAACCGTACCTGTGATGACAGCGTCAGAAGACTCAGCCTCAGGCCTGGATGGAAAAGTATAACATCGGGGCTGGGCCCCACCACTCTAGACTGCATATCGAGGACGGACCCTAGCTGGCTGGCCTCCACCTCTAGGAGCCTAACCTCGACCTCTAATGGCCTGACCACCACCTCTAGCTGCTTGACCCCTACCTCTAGTTGGTTGAGCGGGCGGTGAAGCACCCGGTGCCGGGATCATGGCATGAGAACCTGATGCTGAGAACTGCTCGATGCACAAGGGCAAAATCTAGCAATGTGCACTAATAGGAGCTGGTGGTGCACTATAGGCTAGCTAGTCGGAGTAATACATATGAGGGCCACGACCGCCTGAAGCACCTTGGGATGCTTGGAGTGCTGAATGAAACGGCCTGGGAGGATGGCCTCTACCAAAAGTACCTCGGCCTCTAGATGAGGCTCCACTGAATCCACCAGAGTGACGTGGAATCTTGTTAGACCCCTGACCGCTCCCCCGAGCTAACACTATCTCGACTCGCCTGGCAACACTGGCAGCCGTCTGAAAAGAAATCTCGCTCCCAGTCTCCTTAGCCATCTGCAATCTGATAGGCTAAGCAAGTCCCTCAATAAACCTCCTTACCCCCTCTCTCTCGGTAGGAAGCAGAAGAATAGCAAGACGGGCCAAATCTACAAAACGGGTCTCATACTGAGTGACGGTCATACTGCCCTACTGGAGACACTCGAATTGCCTGTGATAGTCCTCTCTCAGGGTGATAGGAAGGAACTTCTCAAGAAATATCTGAGAGAACTGGTCCCAAGTAAAAGCAGGCGACCTAGATGGCCTGGTCAAAACAAAGTCATTCCACCATCTCTTGGGGGAACCAATCATATGAAACACAGCAAAGTTGGCCCCATTGCTCTCCACTATCCCCATGTTCCGCAGAACCTCATGGCATCCGTCAAGATAATCCTAGGGTTCCTCAGAAGGTGCACCACTGTAGTGAACTGGAAAGAGCTTGGTGAACTTGTCCAATCTCAATAAATCCTTGGGAGTCATAGCATGACCATCACCGGCCGGTGCCGCAACAGTTGGCTGAACCTACTCATACTGGCTGAGCTGCTGGAGTTTGATACTGGGGAGCCACCTGATCCGGGGTGTGAGTAGCAAGAGCCTGTGCTCCTCCTCCAGCCTGAGAGACGGTTGGTGCCATGGGAAAAGTGCTAGTCTGGGCTACACTCTCCATCAGGCCCACCAAACAAACCAATGCATCTTGTAGCACTGAGGTGGCGATGAACCCCTTTGGGACCTGAGTTGGTCCTGCTGGAATGGTCTGGGTTGGAGCCTCCTCATCAAACTCTACTTGAGGCTCCGCCGCTGGTGCTGGTGCTCGAGCTCTGGGCTGAGCCCTACCCCTGCCTCGGCCTCGTCTTTTGCCCCTCGTAGGAGCTACAACTGGGGCCTTTGCTGCTGCTCAGCTGAAGATGTGGTACGTGTTCTCGCCATCTGCGAGAGAACAGGAGTAGAAGAGTTCAATTAGCAATAAGAGAACAAAATCGCACGACAAAGAAGAATATAAATGACATTGTTCCTAAAATCTACAGCCTCTTAGAGATAAGTACAGATGTCTCCGTACCGATCCCCCAGACTCTACTAAGCATGCTTGTAAATTGTGAGACCCAAGCAACCTAGTGCTCTGATACCAACTTATCACGACCCGGAATTCTCACCGTCGGGACCGTGATGGCGCCTATCATTTCACTTGCTAGGCATGCCAACATTAGAGGATCATTAAGCCAATTCTTAAACCTTTCAGTGATTAATAACAATTAAACCATAACAAGTTAAAAAGGAGTGCGGAAATTCATAACAGACTCAATATATAATACTACCCAGAATCTGGAGTCAGAATTCACGAACTTCTAAGATTTAACTACAAGTAAATGTCTGGAAAAAATACAATTGTCTTCGGAACAAAAGAAACAGTAAAGAGAATGTATAGAAAGGGATGCCAGGGTCTGCATACGCCAACATGTCTACCTTGGGTCTCCGATCAAGTGAAGCCAGTAGCTAACCTTAGAATCAGCTCGGACTAGTATCGAAATCTGCACAAAAAGTGTAGAGTGCAGTATCAGTACAACCGACCCCATGTACTGGTAAGTGACGAGTCTAACATCGGCGAAGTAGTGACAAGGCTAGGACAAGGCACCTACAAATAAACATGTGCAGTATAACAATATATATACCAATAACAACAATGAAAGAAACAAGACAAGAAATATTGGGAAGGGGACATGTAGAGGGGATCACAAGATAAAGAATCAAAGTAGTGATAAGAACTTGATCAACCAATATGCCTTAAACAGATAGAAACAAGTAAACGCGGTAAAGGAAACTGCACGGCTTCGTACTTTTACTTTCAACCTCACCATATGAAAATATAGAAACGGCAGGGCATCACCCTTCATTCATTAACTCTCTCATAACATGGCACGACATCACCCTTTGTGCATTAATACTCACAGTATTGCACGGCATCACCCTTCGTGCGTTATCACTCACAAAATATGGCACAACATCACCCTTCGTGCATTAACACTCTCCCTCACCAAAACAATGAACAATAATAACAGGGAGATAGAAATGATAATAACAAGTCTTACTTCGACATTTGGTGCCACAATACCAACCTCAACTTTGAATCAATACTCAATCAATATCAAGGTTCGTAAATATGATAAGAATGCTCAACATAACGAGTAGATAGTCTAAGCATGGACAATATGATTAAAGAAAGCAACAATTACAAGAATAAGACCCACTCACATGCTATAACTCGACAACAACGCATAGGTACTCGTCACCTCACCTATACGTTGTATCAACATTCAAACACATCGCAAATAAGCAAAGAATACCTAATCCCTCAAGCCAAGGTTAACCACGATACTTATCTCGCTCCAACGGCCAAATTCAAAGCTCAATCACAACTTTTCCCTTCAAACAAGCTTCCGAACAAATATAATCTAGCAACTTACCAACCAAACGATTCAATTTAAGCCTTATGAACTACCCACGATTGCAAAGGATTCAATTTAGGCCATTTTTGAAAAAGTCAACAAAAAGTCAACACCCGGGCCCGATAGGTCCAAACCCAAAACTCGGACCAAAACTCGATTACCCATTCACCCCCGAGCCCGAATATATAATTGATTTTGGAATCCGACCATAATTTGAGATCTAAATCCCTAGTTTCTACCCAAAAATCCCCAATTCCTCCATGAAAACCTTAGATTCTAGGTTGAAATCTTGTAAAATATAGTGAAAGATTGAAAGAAACTAGTTTAATCACTTACCTATAATTTGGGGAAGAAAAGTTCTTTGGTAAATCGCCTCTTATGTTTTAGGTTTTGAAAATTTGAAGAATGGGAGAAAAATCCTATCAAAGTCACTTTTAAACAGCTGCAGATGTCGCAAATGCGACCTGGGCTTCGCAAATGCGAAGCCCGCTGCGAAGGGACCATCGCAAATGCGAAGTCCTTCACATCTCTGTTGCCTTCGCAAATGCGAAGGTTTGTTCGCAAAAGCAAACATGAACCTCCGCAATTGCGACTCTAGGATTGCATTTGCGATCACTGCCTTTCCCAGGTTTACTTCCCAAATGCGAAGAATGCTTCACAATTGTGAAGACTGTATGGCCCAGCTACTCCTCGCAAATGCGAGAAATAGCTCGCAAATGCGGAACCTGCAGCGGTTGCAAAAGCGATACCTGATCTCGCATTTGCGAGATCAGAGGCCTACACCAACTACTGAAACACCAGCAATGTTCTAAGTCCTATTTTCACTCCGTAGCCTATCCGAACTCACCCGAGCCCTCGGGGCTTTGAACCAAAAGTGCACACTTGCCTAGAAACATCATACGAACTTGCTCGCGTGATCAAATCGCCAAAATAACACCTAGAACTACGAATTTAGCACCAAATCAAATAAGATTTTCAAGAAAGCTTTGAAACTTCTAATTTCTCAACCGGACGTTCGAATCATGTCAAACCAATTTCGTTTTTCATCAAATTTCATAGACAAGTCATAAATGTGATATTGGACCTATACCGGACTCCGGAACCAAAATACAGACCCGTTTTCGAAGAAGTCAAATTAGTCAAACATCTCAAATGCATTTAGCCTTTAACTATAAAATTTCAACAAAGTCCGATATCTCGGGCTAGTGACTTTCGATTTCGACTCCGGGCATACGCCCAAGTCCCAAATCACGATACGGATCAACCGGGACCATCAAAACACAAATCCGGGTCCGGTTATCAAAAATATTGATCGAAGTCAACTCAAATGAAATTTTAAGGCAAATTTTCTCATTTTTAACAGTGTTTAACATAAAAGCTTTCCGGAAAGACGCTCGGACTGCGCATGCAAATTGGGAAAGGCCTAAACATGATTTTTAAGGCTTCGGATCACAGAATTAGGTTTCAAAACATAAGATGACCTATCGGGTCATCACAGTTCAATATATTCATATTGCACTAGCATAAGAAATTAAAACTAAACCATTCTCATAATCAAAAAAATATTTAATATTGTGCTACAGTTATACTGATGGCGTGCACAATTTTCATCTTAAATTGTGAACTTAATCATTGTAACTTGTAAAAGCTAATAATTTAGTCTTCTGTGTATAATATAAGCTCTACACTTGATCAATCGTCTACTATATAACTAAAAAGACACATAACAAATTTAATGATATGTTTAATGCGAGTTTTTGCTTGCATAATCCGATGGCCTATTGGAAACAACCTTTCTATCCGTAAAAGGTAGGATAAATTTGTGTACACATTACCCTTTCCAGATTTCACTTGTGGGAATACATTTGATATGTTGTTGCTGCTGTTGTTTAATGCAAGTCTTTGTAAAATTGAATAAATAATATGTTAGAAAAATATTATATCTAAACATAGTATCCAAAAAATCTCCCACATATAATTTTAACCATGATAATTAATGTTAATATAATATTATATTTAAACGCATGATCAATAGTAAATATTCCAACAATTTTCACTTTGACTCTTAACCATGCACTCCTAACTTTCACTCACATTCCTTCTACATGACCATCAAAATCTTTGTTGGTATGCTCTTTGTAAAAGGATATTCCCAAGTTGTTATTTTATTGTGCAATAATTATCGTGGTGAAACCACATAATGATTATCAACTTGAGTCTCAATTTTCTCTTAATTAAATAAATCACTAGAAGTCAAATAACACTAAATAATTTATTGTTAAACAGCAAACTTCAACAATAATAAAAAATACTACTTGTGCAACGTATATATATTGCTATGGACACGGTGATACGATCCTAAACGAAGACAAATTAACTCATGAGGAAAGTCAAAAGAATGGAATTTGAAAAGAATTGAAGAAAGAAAAACTGAAGAATAAAAGGGTAATTTCATTCTACAACCAAATATCTGTTTTTTGGTTGCAGCTAGAGGATTTTTTGAAGAAATTTTTGGCTCTTGGACATAATAAGAAATGGCCCTAAGCTGCAGCCAGAAATAGTTTAGCTACAACTAAAAAATATTTCATGAAATGGCACTCCTTTCTATATGTGTAAATTCTTTAGCATTACACTTTTTATTTTACTTCAGTTGAATCACAGCTTTTGATTAACTACGAAAAAAATTACTAATAGGAAATTAACCCGGACGAACCTTTTATAACCACCATTTTATACCTCGTTAAGAAAATTTTGGTTAAATAGCCTAGCTGCCAGAATTTTGAAGTACGCTGCTAGAATTTTCATATATGAAAAATTCTGACAATTGTCATGCTTTGTGATAAATCCTAGTGATAGATCAATTGAAAATTTTCTAGTAGTTGCCATGCTTTTTTAAGAGTGGTGATCATCATTTGATTTTTTTTTGGAGATTGTCATATTTTTTATAAATTCCGATGATTATCATATCAAAATTTCTGGCGATTGTCATATTTTATGGCAAATCTTGGTGATGGCTATATGAAAAATTTCTGGGAAATGTCATGTTTTTCTAACAAATTTTGATGGTCACTGGCGATTGTCAGGAGCGCTTCCCAAAATTCTATCAAATGCTATTTTTTATAAGACTTTTTTTTTTACCATGATAAAAAAACTAATAACGGCACCAAAGTGTCCGATTTTTGCCACACCCTAAAAATTTTGCTTAGAACAAATCGCAAAGAGAATTTTTGTAGCGGTTCAGAAACAGTGGTCAAAATTACCCGCAATTAGCTTATTCAACGGCTGTTCTCATGGCGTTCCTACTTAGCGGCCGGTTTCTATATTTGTAGAACCGCCTCAAAGAACATAAAATTATTGTCAATAGTTTTCATTTAGTTGATGACACAAGTCCAGAATGGACCACAAATGGGGCTCACTATAGCACCAACTGAAGCCTAATCTTGGCTTTATGTGGTTTAGAACCGCCTGGACGAACATAAAATTATTGTCAAAAGTTCTCATTTAATTGTTGTTCAAAAAAAATCGAAATTGCACTTTTTCTTAAGCGTAATCTTAAATTTAGTTGACCAAACAGCACACGGGGCCCACTATTGACTAGCTCAAGCCTAATCTTAGCTTTTTGCCTTACTTTTCGGCGATTTTCTGCCTATGGGGTGTGGTTTGGACTTAATTTGGAACCGTTTCATATTACTTACCAAACTCAAGAACGTAAAAATTGCACGGGACGCCCTATTTCATCGTCCCCATTTAATCTATATCTATTTTTTTTAAAAGTTTTAACTTGTACCCACTTTTTAAATAACTTCAACCCCCTATCTCCTCATCCTCCTCCTTCTTCTTCTTCTTCTTCTTCTTCTTCTTCTTCTTTCTTCTGCTGCTGTTGGTGCTGCTATGAAATTTCAGTTCATGTGGATGATTGCTATAAGTATGTTTATCAGATTATTTAAAAACAAATTATAAATAACTTTCTAAAGTAAGTTCTGAAAAAGATGATAGTAACTTGTTTGATTCAGCTTTGTACATATCAATGCATTTTAACCTGTTGTGCTAAATCATTTATCTAGTTTTTTTCAGTTACTAATTCTACTTATGACAAACTTATTATCTGTACAAAAAATCAATTACATGATAGCATAAAACATGCTGAAGATCGGCAAATATAGAACAAAACTTCAGCTAAAACATGCCGAAGTTCAGATAGAGAACAAAACTTCAGCTACTAGAATACTTAAGTTCAGCAATTACAAACAAAAACTTCAGCCAACACTAAGTTTACGTGAAAAACTTCAGCTAAAACATGCTGAAGTTCAGCAATTACAAACAAAAACTTCAGCAAATAGAGAACAAAATTTCAGCTACTAGAATGCTTAAGTTCAGCAATTACAAACAAAAACTTCAGCAAATAGAGAACAAAATTTCAGCTACTAGAATGCTTAAGTTCAGCAATTACAAACAAAAACTTCAGCAAATAGAGAACAAAACTTCAGCTACTAGAATGCTTAAGTTCAGCAATTACAAACAAAAACTTCAGCCAACACTAAGTTTACGTGAAAAGCTTCAGCTAAAACATGCTGAAGTTCAGCAATTTTTGCTACTTCAGGCCCGTCTACTAGAATGCTAAATTTTGTGTGATTGCCTTTGCTACTTCAGGACCGTATGTTGAAGTTACGCGAAAAAGTGGGTACGCTTGCAATTTTTTTTGCAAAGCGGGTACAACTTAAAACGTGACCCAAAAAGCGGGTATAGATGCAAATGCCCCCTCGTGAAAATTGCACGGGGTACCCTATTTGGTCGCTCCCATTTAACCTATACCCATATTTTTAAAATTATTTAACCTATACCCTAATTTTTACAACTTCAGGCCCCTCCTTCTTCCTGCAACCTGTGCGCTCCTTTCTTCCTCCTTTTTTTCCTGAAAACACATACAAAAAAAAGAGAAACTGAAAACAGGTCCAAGAATGGAATCAAAACTACAAGAATTTCAGTTACTGGTTAACATGAATAGGGCAACTTGGTACTCCATAATTCTAGCACTGCTACTAAATATTACTGCTGTATTATACTTGAATTGGATTCCAGAGAAAACAAAGCAAATACTAAGAGATGAAGCTGAAAATGAGCTACTTCCATGGCTGTCCAGAAGCATCGTTACCTTAATGATCAAATATTTGAATTTCTGCATTGCTAAAATATTGCACAAAACTTCAGCTTATTTAGTGCTGAAGTTTTTACAAACGAACTAAATAACTTCAGCATCTTCTATTGAAGCTTTATGACAAACCAATGAATCCAGGACAAAACTTCAGCTTATTTAGTGCTGAAGTTTTTACAAATGAACTAAATAACTTCAGCATCTTCTGCTGAAATTTTTGAAAAAGCTTTATGACAAAACCAATGAATCCAGGACAAAACTTCAGCTTATTTAGTGCTGAAGTTTTTACAAATGAACTAAATAACTTCAGCATCTTTTGCTGAAGTTTGTGAAAAAGCTTTACGACAAAACTATTGAATCCAGGACAAAACTTCCGCTAAAATATGCTGAAGTTCAGCAAATAGAGAACATAACTTCAGCTAGTAGAATGCTTAAGTTCAGCAATTACAAACAACTTCAGGCCCGTCTACTAGAATTCTGAAGTTTGCGTGATTTCCTTTGCTACTTCATGCCCGTATGCCTGAAGTTTACGCGAAAAATGGGTACGCATGCAATTTTTTTTGCAAAGCGGGTATAAGTTATAACGTGACCCAAAAAGCGGGTATAGATGCAAATCTCCCCTTAATCTTATGTTTAGGGGGGATTTGCATCTATACCCGTTTTTTGGGTCACGTTTTAACTTGTGCCCGCTTTGCAAAAAATATTGCAAGCGTACCCACTTTTTCGCGTAACTTCAGCATACGGGGTTGAAGTAGCAAAAAGAAAGGCAATCACGCAAAATTTCAGCATTCTAGTAGACGGGGCTGAAGTTTTTTTGTCTTGGATAAGATGCTGAAGTTATTTAGTTTATTTGTAAAAACTTCAGCACTAAAATAGCTGAAGTTTTTTTGTCCTGGATTCATTAGTTTTGTCATAAAACTTTTTCAAAAACTTCAGCAGAAGATGCTGAAGTTATTTAGTTCATTTGTAAAAACTTCAGCACTAAAATTGCTGAAGTTTTTTTTGTCCTGGACTCATTAGTTTGTCATAAACTTTTTCAAAAACCTTCAGCAGAAGATGCTGAAGTTATTTAGTTCAATTGTAAAAACTTCAGCACTAAATAAGCTGAAGTTTTTTTGTCCTGGATAAGCTTTTTCAAAAACTTCAGCAGAAGATGCTAAAGTTATTAAGTTCATTTGTAAAAACATCAGCACTATATAAGCTGAAGTTTTTTGTCCTGGATTTATTAGTTTTGTCATAAAGCTTTTTCAAAAACATCAGCAGAAGATGCTGAAGTTATTTAGTTCATTTGTAAATACTTCAGCACTATATAAGCTGAAGTTTTTGAAAAAGCTTTCTAACATACTAGATAATTAATCACCTTGTTCTTTCATAGTGTATTACTACTATAAAATAATCAGATTGCCAACAATATCTAAATCATAAATTTTGGAAATAATAAACGTGAAAAGAACATAATTACGTGGAAATATTCACAAATTATTGTCTACTAACTTACGTAAATATTTATAATTTATTTTTAAATAATCTGATAAACATACTTATGGCAATCATCCCATGGACTGAAGTTTTGTAGCAGCACCAACAACAGCAGAAGAAAGAAGAAGAAGAAGAAGAAGAAGAAGAAGAAGAAGAAAAGAAGAAGAAGAAAACGAAGGAAGAGAAGGAGGATGGGAAAGGGGGCTGAAGTTGAAAGGTGGGTACAAGTTAAAACTTTTAAAAAAAATGGATATAGGTTAAATGGGGGCGACCAAATAGGGTGCCCCGTGCAATTTTTACTATGTTTAGACTAGTAAAGGATCGCCCGAGCTACGCACGACTAGGAGTGGCAAACGGGCGGGTCGGGTTGGATATGGTTCGGGTCGAAATGGGTAATGAAAAAATAGATCAATTATCCGACCCGGCTCATAATTAATACGGATAAAAAACGGGTTAACTGGCGGATAATATGGGTTACCCATATTAACCATGACTTCTTGTATATGATTATTTTTGGGAGAATTCTTAGTCTCCCTAACTTGAGCAACCCCCAATTTGATGCTTTACAAATGTAAAAGTTAGACCCATTGGTTACTCATTGGTTATCCATTTTCTAAATGGATATATGGCTCTTATCCATATTTGACCCGTTTTTAAAAAGTTCATTATCTAACCCATTTTTTAGTGAATAATATGGGTGATTAACTATTTTCTTTTAACCATTTTGCCACCCCTACGCACGGCCCGACATCAGAATGAGATTAAATGCTCTATTCTAGTCTAGCTAGGGCTTTTAGCAAAGGGTAATTTTTTCCATACAACTTTTTAGGTCACAAAACTTATGTCTAAGCTTCATAACTGAGTGTGATCAAATTAGAAAAATAGGCCGATATGTTATGTACAACTTCTCTAATTTTGGCACATAAACTTGAGAATTACATAAACTAAATAGATTTTCAAAAAGTTGATGCAAGTCCATCTTCAACCATTTCAAATAAACATATGTTTGAACTCTCAAAATCATCTGCTACTAGAAAATATTAGGATGCAAAGAGTTAGAAGATCTGAAATCGTGCGTACAATAAATCAAAAGTATTAAGCATCGAAAAAGAAAAGGTAAAAGAAATAATAAGTCACAAGCAACATCTTAACTTCTTTCTAACCATTCTTGTTGCAAATATTACTCGAACCCTCGAAGAAGATATTTTGATTTAGTCTTGTATAACGTAAATAAAATATTCAACAGAGTAACTTCATATGTTGTGATCTTGACAACTATACTAATCATGTGAGTTTGTAGGAGAATCATGGAACCTAAAAGGACATGTTCTATAAGTCAGAGCCAGCTCTATGTGTGTACCTCTTTTACTCAAAATGGTTCCGAATTGAATCTTCTAATATCATACTGAATTACTAATATATGAAGCTAGATTAGTCACTGTTATCTGTTGGGATTTTAAGTAAATTAAATGCTTAAAAGAGGGTGAATGGAAAATGGAGGGAAATGAAATTTTTAAGTGAAATTTAAGTTTCCCCCCTCCCCCCTCCCCCCCCCCCTGACAAAGGGACATTGTCCCACATTGGAAGAGGAAGAGGTTTTTGATGAGTATATAAGCAATTGCTCTTCTTCTAGCTCTTAAAGAGTTGAGAAGAAGGCAAGCCTCACGCCGCCGCTCGCTCGGCTTCGGATTAATTTTTTGGACCAAATTTATTTGTTAATAGTAAATATTAACAGAATTGTTATTAAATATTTGTTTTAATAACAGAATATTAATGTTAATATTAATATTAATATTAAAATCCAACCGTTTTTAGTTTTCAGTTTTCAGTTGTGTAACTGAAAATTAAAGTTCCCTCTTTAATTTTTCCTCTTTATTGTTGAGTAAATAGCCATTTATGTTATGGCATTTATGCTATGGCTGTTTTGCATAAACAGCCATTTTGAAGAGTTGCACCTCTTCAGATTTCAGCCCAACATTGGCTATAAATACAAGTCCATTCACTCAGAATTTTCATACGAATTTCTGAGTTTCTCCTCCTTTCTTCTGCATACTCTTAACTTCAAAGAAAGCAACAGTAAGTGTGATTTGCTATCGAACTTTGTGTTCGCTGAAACACTGGGGTTTGAAGTACCACTACACCAGTGTGTAATTCGTTCTATCCTGGGAGGAAATAATCCGTAACCTTGGGTACTAGGAGGGGATTAAATTCCTTAAGGAAATACTCTAAATCCAGTGGGCTCGGATTAACTCTTGTTTCTTTACATTTTATGTTTATATGTTATTATGTTTTTTTTCAGAATTAGTTTACAAATATAGATTACTAACAAGCTTAAGGAGTTCAATTTTGTATTCTGTATTTGTGTTATATTCACTATTTTGGAGTTTAAATCCTTTGTGGTTTTCTACTCCATTGGTGATTAAAATCTACGTGATTTTAACGTTTGTTTGTGTCATTCTTTTACAGAAATGAATAATGATAACGGGAACCAGGCTGTTCCAATGGTGATTGCCAATGCATCAACAAGCCGAACACCGACGTTGGCACCGACGAAGAAACCCGGAAAATTTTGGGTTGGATTTCAAGCGATGGCAGCAGAAGATGTTCTTCTACTTGACTACTTTAAGTCTGCAGAAGTTTATCAAGGAAGATGTTCCTGTTCTGCCCGATGAAACTCCAGAGAATGAACACTTTCTCATGCTTGAGGCGTGTAAGCATTATGATTTTCTGTGCAAGAATTATGTTCTTAGAGGACTGGAGGACGATTTGTATAATGTCTACAGTGGCGTGGAGACGTCAAAAGAATTATGGACTACGCTTGAAAAGAAATACAAAACTGAAGATGCCGGGTTGAAGAAATTTGTTGCCGCCAAGTTTTTGGACTACAAAATGGTAGATGGCAAGTCTGTTATTACCCAAGTCCAGGAATTGCAAGTGATTATTCACGACCTCCTTGCTGAAGGTATAAATCAAATTAATACTGATGTTGAAAGTAGTAATCTTAATATTTTTACTAACATAATTTTCATGAAGGTCTTGTCATCAATGAAGCATTCCAAGTAGCATCGATGATTGAGAAATTGCCTCCTTTGTGGAAGGACTTCAAAAACTACTTGAAACACAAAAGCAAGGAGATGTCACTTGAAGATCTCATTGTTCGGTTGAGAATCGAAGAGGACAATAAGGCTGCTAAAAAGAGAGGCCGTGGAAACTCAACAATAATGGGAGCAAACATTGTTGAATATACTTCTCAAAATAAGAGAAAGAGGAAGCCAGCTTCTGGACTGAAAAGCAACCCAAGCAAGAATCGGTTCAACAAAAATTGGTACAACTGTGGGAAAGCTGGGCACAAATCTACGGAGTGCCGTGCTCCGAAGAAAGACAAGAAGAAGGGTCAAGAAAACATGGTTGAAAAGCATTAAGATGTTGATGACTTGTGTGCTATGCTTTCTGAATGCAACCTGGTGGGCAATCCTAAGGAGTGGTGGATTGATTCTGGAGCCACTCGCCATGTTTGTATTGTTAGAGAAGCTTTTTCAACATATGCTCCTGTTGGACCTGAAGAGACTCTTTCTATGGGAAATGCAGAAACCGCCAAGATTGAAGGATGTGAGAAGATCTTTCTGAAGATGACTTCTGGCAAGGTGGTGACTTTGAACAACGTCCTTCATGTTCCCGAGATTAGGAAGAATTTAGTCTCTGCTGGACTTCTTGTTAAGAATGGTTTTAAATGTGTTTTTGTTTCCGATAAGGTTGTAATAAGTAAGAACGAAATGTTTGTACGAAAAAGTTACCTCACTGAGGGACTTTTCAAGCTGAATGTAATGGTTGTTGGGAATAATAATAAAATTTCAGCTTCGTCTTACTTACTTGAGTCAAATGAGTTATGGCATATACGTTTGGGTCATGTCAATTATAAAACCTTGCAGAAAATGATTAACTTGGAAGTATTGCCTAAATTTGAATGCGACAAATCAAAATATCAAATATGTGTGGAATCTAAGTATGTTAAACATCCTTATAAGTCAGTTGAAAGGAATTCAGATCCTTTAGACTTAATTCACACAGATATTTGTGATATGAAATCAATACCATCTCGCGGCGGAAAGAAGTATTTCATAACTTTTATTGACGATAGTACTCGATATTGCTTTGTTTACTTACTTAATAGTAAAGATGAAGCAATAGACGCATTCAAGCAATACAAAAATGAAGTTGAAACGCAACTTAACAAGAAAATCAAAATGATAAGAAGTGATAGGGGGTGGTGAATATGAATCTCCTTTTGAACAAATATGTTTAGAATATGGAATTATTCATCAAACAACGGCCCCTTACACGCCCCAATCCAATGGGATTGCAGAAAGAAAGAATCTTTCATTAAAGGAGACGATGAACGTATTATTGATAAGTTCTGGTTTGCCATAGAACTTGTGGGGGGGAAGCCGTTCTTACGGCTAACCGGATACTAAATCGAGTACCCCATAGCAAAACACAATCCATTCCATATGAAAAATGGAAAGGAAGGAAGCCTAACTTGAATTATTTTAAAGTGTGGGGGTGTTTGGCAAAAGTGCAAGTTCCAAAACCCAAAGGGTAAAAATAGGACCGAAAACCGTTGATTGTGTTTTCATAGGATATGCGACCAATAGTAAAGCATATCGATTTTTGGTTCATAAATCAGAAAATCCCGACATTCATAATAATACAGTTATAGAATCAGATAATGCTGAGTTTCTTAAAAATATATATCGGTATAAAAAGGAATGTGAGTCGATTGGTGAAGGATCTAAACGACCTCGGGAAGAAACAAAAGAAAGTACGATAAATCAGGAGGATCCAAGACGTAGTAAATGTCAAAGAACGTCTACTTCATTTAGACCAGATTTTGTGACTTTCTTATTGGAAAATGAGCCTTGAACATTTAAAGAAGCTATGTCTTCTTCGGAATCATTGTTTTGGAAAGAGGCAGTCAATAGTGAAATAGAATCTATATTGAACAACCATACATGGAAATTGGTTGATCTTCCTCCTGGAAATGAACCGTTGGGTTCTAAATGGATCTTTAAGAGAAAAATGAAAGATGATGGCACTATTGATAAATTTAAGGCAAGACTTGTAGTCAAAGGGTATAGAACGAGAAGGTCTTGACTACTTTGATACATACTCTCCAGTTACAAGAATTACGTCCATACGAACGTTAGTAGCGTTAGCTGCACTTTATGGTCTTGAAATTCATCAAATGGATGTTAAGACGACCTTCTTGAATGAAGATTTGGAGGAAGAAATCTACATGGAACAACCTGAAGGGTTTGTGGTTGCAGGTAAAGAAAAGAAGGTATGTAGACTTGTTAAGTCCCTTTACGGACTAAAACAAGCACACAAGCAATGGCATGCGAAATTTGACCAAACAATGTCGTCAAATGGTTTTTAATATAAATGAATGTCATAAATGTGTGTACATTAAAAATATTCCAATTCACATAGTCATTGTTGGCCTATACGTGGATGATATGCTGATAATGAGTAATGATATTGCCAACATTAAATGCTACTAAGCGTTTGTTAACTAGCAAGTTTGATATAAAGGACTTGGGAGTTGCCGATTTAATTCTAGGGTTTAAGATCCATAAGACTCCTCAAGGTCTGGCATTGTCACAATCTCATTATATTAAGATAGTACTTGAAAAATTTAAGCACTTAGGGTTTAAAGTTGCAAAGACTCCAATTGACGTGAATCTTGCATTAGCAAAGAACAAAGGCCAAAGCATATCACAATTGGATTATGCTCGTGTACTGGGATGCTTAATGTACATCATGAATTATACACGACTAGATATAACTTGTGCTATAAGTAAATTGAGTCGATACACGAACAATCCAGTTCAATCTCATTGGATGGCAATGAAACGATTTTTGGGATATTTAGAACATACCAGGGCTTTGCTTTGCACTACAGTAAATATCCTGCGGTGATAGAGGGATACTGTGATGCAAATTGGATCATCGGTTCAACTGATTCTAAGTCCACAAGTGGATATGTATTCACTATTGGTGGAGGAGCGGTATCTTGGAAGTCGTCCAAACAAACTTGTATCGCCCGCTCTACAATGAAGGCTGAGTTCATAGCCTTAGATAAAGTCGGTGAAGAAGCTGAATGACGCCAGAATTTCTTGGAAGACTTTCCATTTTGGACCAAACCGTTGGCACCAATATGCATACATTGTGATAGTCAAGCGGCAATTGGAAGGGCTGGGAGCGTTATGTATAACGGTAAATCTCGTCATATACGACGAAGACATAAAATCATTAGGCAATTACCTTCTAGAGGAATTATCATGATTGACTATGTAAAGTCAAGTGATAATGTCTGATCCACTTACAAAATGCCTAACTAGAGAGGTAGTTGAGAAATCATCAAGGGGAATGGGACTATGGCCGAGAACAAGTCATAGTGGCGGTAACTCTACCTAGAAGACCGGAGATCCCAAGATCTAGGTTCAATGAGGTCAAACAAAGTCATTAATGACGGTTCAACATTGTCAACTAAACTTTTGATCCATTCTCGTGATGAGACAATGTTCAATACCAAGGATAAAGCATTAAGGCTTTTTAATGATTTCTAAATTTGATACGGGGTATATCAAATAGTGTATCTACGGGATGACATGTTTAGGAATCACCTATATAAGTGTGAAGTGTTAGCCGCTTCAAGGAGAATTTGTAAGGCCAGTTCTTTACGCACTTATGAAACCAGGCGGTGTTCATGGCTGAAACGAACACAACAATGAGAACCAAAGACGATTAAGGGTTGGTTGTGTGACTTATGGTTGTCTAGGTATACACCAAAGTTCGACGGTTCAAAGATATCAAATCTACCGATTGATCGAGTATATCCGACATTAGTTTACTACGGAAAGTTCAAAGGGAAACCTACTTATCCAGATGCAATTATTTCTTGCTTGCGAATCACATAGTTTTTCATGCATATTTTCGTGATATAGCCATTCCCCATTCATGTGGGGGATTATTGGGATTTTATGTATATTAAATGCTTAAAAGAGGGTGAATGGGAAATGGAGAAAATGAAATTTTTAAGTGAAATTTTAAGTTCCCCCCCCCCCCCCCCTCCCCCTCCTTGACAAAGGGAAATTGTCCATATTAGAAGAAGAAGAGGTTTTTGATGAGTATATAAGCAAATGCTCTTCTTCTAGCTCTTAAAGAGTTGAGAAGAAGGCAAGCCTGGCGCCGTCGTCGCTCGCTCGCTCGGCTTCGGCTTCGGCTTCGGATTCAGATTCGGATTTGGATTTGGTCAAATGATCGATTGATTGATTAATTTTTGGACCAAATTTATTTGTTAATAGTAAATATTACATAATTGTTATTAAATATTTATTTTAATAACAGAAGATTAATATTAATATTAAAATCCAACCGTTTTCAGTTTTCAGTTGTGTAACTGAAAATTAAACTTCCCTCTTCAATTTTCCCTCTTTATGGTTGAGTAAATAGCCATTTATATTATGGTATTTATGTTGTGGCCGTTTTGCATAAACAACCATTCTGAAGAGTTGCACCTCTTCAGATTTCAGCCCAACATTGGCTATAAATACAAGTTCATTCTCTCAGAATTTCCATACGAATTTCTGAGTTTCTCCTCCTTTCTTTTGCATACTTTTAACTTCAAAGAAAGTAACGGTAAGTGTGATTTTCTACTGAACTTTGTGTTTGCTGAAACACTGGGGTTTGAAGTACCACTACACCAGTGTGTAATTCGTTCTATCTTGGGAGGAAATAATCCATAACCTTGGGTACTAGGAGGGGATTAAATTCCTTAAGGAAACACTGTGAATTCAGTAGGCTCGGATTAACTCTTGTTTCTTTACATTTTATGTTTATATGTTATTCTATTTTTTCCAGAATTAGTTTACAAATACAGATTACTAACATTATCTTCTAGCATAAGATCTTTCTATACACAAGGAATAGGAAAAATAAGGTTCTCTCTGCTATAAAATCCATCTTGGTTCGGTTCCTGTAACATCATTGTTGTGGTACTTTGGCTCAACTTTAACGATGTGGATATTTCTTTTCCTTTATTCTTTTTATTTCTGAGACTCTCAAACTACTTAACTGTAAATAGAGAACATGGGAACTCTTTCAGTTGCTACCTTTTGGTACAAATATAAAAAATGCATCTCATTTTTTATCTCTTTATCAGTCATCGACCGGATAGAGCATTTACTCTTTTATATTGAAACAATCTATGTCATGTTGTCTCTTCCATGCTTTTGAAAATTACTACTCCCACTGTTTCAATTTAGGTGACATACTTTCCTTATTAGTCCGTTCAAAAAAGAATGACACATTTTTACAATTGAAAATAATTCAACTTTAAACTCTTTATTTTACCCATTGTGAGAAACTTTTATAACCACACAAATGTCATGGCTCCATAAAGCTTTTACTCCTTAAGCTTTTAAGACCACAAGTTTCAAAAGTCTAATTTTTTTTTCTTAAACTCTATGCCGAATCAAACTACGTCATCGGAAGGAATAATAACTATATTTAAAAACTATGATATGAGAAGCACGAAATTAACTAAGCAGCGGCCGCTTTTCGTGCATCGAAATAACTGGCATAATCACACAAGTGTGGTTACCATGTTAGGGCTACCTGGTCGAAGAGCAAACATAAAATATGTGAAAAATTGTATGCACCAGTACATACACCAACACAAAAGAAGATGATCATAGAATTTTCTTCCATATTATTCAAGCATCAAGAAATTCCAGAAACTTGCAAAGACATGTGAAAAAATTGAAGGATGGCTATATTAGAAGAAGTCTCTGTCTATGTGAGCAATTAATAAAGTTGAGAAAACAAAATACTACATAAAACTGTAATCTCTCTCTCTCTCTCATTCATAGAGAATGATCAGAATTCAAAAATATAAAAGGATAAAGGATGGACCTGTGCCTGTGATGAGTAAAACGTACTTTTTCCCCGAAAATATAAATATTCGTGTAGTATTTAAAGATGTTCTCTATCCCTTCAAGGCTCGTTTTGATCTATCCATATTATCCAATGTCACTTATGTTAGTTACGAAGATTCACAATGATCCCAAGGAAAAGAACATTGAGAGTCATAAACACAAGCACACCAACATTCTGAGCTAGCGGTTGGACATAGATTTAGTTGAAACTTGAAAAAATAATTTTGAAATAGTTTTGAAAAATAATTTTTGGAAGTTGAAATTATGTTTGGACATGCATTTTATTTGAAAAAAAATTAAAGTTTTGTGAGTGGGAGAACAAGTTTCACCCAAAAACTACCCTAAACTAGATTTTGGGAACTTGAAAAATAATTTCAGAAATTTTTCAAAAATAGATCATTAATCTATGAACAAACAATGTTTTCAAAAAAAATTTGAAAAAAAGCTGCCAAAATCTATGGCCAAACAGGAGCTAAGTTTTTCGGCAATCAAAAGCTACTCAATGAAAATACAAATAATAATCACATATTTCAACCGTTCATTGAACAAAAGCTTAATTACTAAGAATAACTTGCTTGAAAGAATTACCTTCACTAAACCTTGACCTCCATCAAGGAAAATTTGGTTTAAACAAATGAAAAGAACTTTCATATCTTATTATTGGAAATTGGCTATTCATAAAGGACTAAGAGCCCGTTTGGAAATAAGAAAGTTTTCCCTTTTTCCCAAAAGATTTTCATTTTTTTCCAAAATCAGCGTTTGTTCATAAATTTTCACATGAAGTTGCATTTTGAAATTTTCGAAAATTTGAAAAACTACAAAAGTTATCTTTCAAAATTTTCACTCAGAAAACTTCAAAACAACCCAAAATTATATTCATGTCCAAACACAACTCTAAATTTCAAATACCATTTTCACCCAATTTTAAATTTTTACAATTCTTATGTCCAAACGCCCGCTAAAATTGCTCTAAAAGAGAGCCTTGTACATGCACTTATTTAATACAAAGCAAAACGCAAGCCCAACTCGACAAAACCAATCAATGGTGTGCAGTAACCTGGGGAGTCCTAGTACAGCTAAGGCCAACTTCAATTCACCAAACCAGAAGTTCATCTCGTGTGCTATTCATGGTTTGTTTTAATCCATAAATAAGCCTTGTCTATATATATCATTGTAGACTTTAATGGACATGGCAGTAATCTTGCCAAAAGATATTTATATATAATTCTTGCACACGAACAATGTTGATAGCGGCAGCAGTAGTATCCTTTTAGATGCAAGCATGTTAGTACTCACAAAACGAGAAGATCTTCTGCTTTAATCTCTACTCTTCAAACCAATATGCCTTTCATCCACCTACACATCTTTGGAAATTAAAACATAATACTTGTCTCTTTGTATATTTTCACTTTAGATAGGCTCTTTATTTTTCAAAGGCTTCCATGGATATGTATGTAAGTTTTCAATGCCGAAGAAATTTGCATGTTCTGATCTTAAAGTTTCAACATACAAAGTACTGCAATTTCTAACTATTTGAGACGCTACAAATCACAGTGAGATTTTATCATCATATTTATGTGTTACAGTGATAATGACTATTATATTCAATGACCTCAAATGTATGCATTAATCTTGATGTATCCTCTGGATAATTAGTCATGTTATATTTGGCTGTATATCAACACATAAATCGCCAAATACTTGCACCACCCGCCAAGCAAGATAAAATATATCATGGGAACTATTCTTTTCCGAAGGTCATGGTCTTCAATTCTTTATTCTAATGTTTTTGATTCCCTTTTTTGGCAAAGACATCACTTCATGCGAGAGTGAAAGTTTTCAACATTCGAGGCAAAGATCATTACACCATATGAGCTGAAGATTTTATTTTATTTAAAACTTGATTTTTTTTATTTATGGCAAAGATCATTACACCGTCCAAGCCAAAGATTTTACATTTATCTGAGGCAAAGACCATTACATCGTCTGAGCCAAAGATTTATTTTGTCTAAAGCGAAGACCATTACACCGTCAAAGCTAAAGACTTCGTTTTATTTGAAGCGAAGACCATTACACTGTCTAAGCTAATGACTTCATCTTGTTTGATGTTTTAACTTCATTTCATCTGAGACATAGACCATTATACCGTCTAAGCCAAAGACTTCATTTTATTTGAAAACCTGACTTTCCTTATCTATGGCAAAGATCATTACACTATCTAAGCCAAAGACTTTTACTTTTATCTGAGGCAAAGACCATTATACCGTCTGAGCCAAAGATTTATTTTATCTAAAGTGAAGACCATTACACCGTCTGAGCCAAAGATTTATTTTATCTAAAGCGAAGACCATTACACCGTCTGAGCTAAAGACTTTATTTTATTTGAAGCGAAGACTATTACACCGTCTAACCTAATGACTTCATCTCGTTTGAAGATTTAACTTCATTTTATCTTAGGCATAGACCATTATACCGTCTAAGCCAAAGATTTCATTCTATTTGAAAACTTGACTTTCTTTATCTATGGCAAAGATCATTACATTGTCTAAGCCAAAGACATTACTTTTATATGAGGCAAAGACCATTACACCATCAGAGCCAAAGATTTTTGTCACGATCCCAGTTTGCCCTCCGTGAACATGTCGTAATGGCACCTAGTCCGTACGACTAGGTAAGCCTAACAATGCGAAAATAACATAACTTGCGGAAACCAATTATTAAAACTAAACGAACTAGAAAGAAAACTGTATATAAATGCCGCTCGGCACATACAACTCAATAACACGGAAGTCTACAATATAATCCCAAAATCCGAAAACTCACGGGAACACAACCTAACGGAAGGTAATACACTGCTCTAACCCCAGAATGTCTAAAACAACAGTACGAAAGGAAAAGCTAACTGCTAAAGCTAGAATAAGATAGAGACTCCTGGTCTGTGGACGCGGCAGATGTACCTCGAAGTCTTTGCTAGGTCTCTCCGCCTCGAGGATGATACGCCTGGGTAGAGCTACCTGGATCTGCGCATGAAAACCATGCGCAGAAGGGGCATGAGTACACCACAGCGGTACTCAGTAAGTGCCAAGCCTAACCTCGGTTGGGTAGTGACGAGGAAGGTCAGGGCCCTACTGAGAAGAAACATAATAATAAGTCTTTCAACAGCATGAAATAAACAGAAATAATGAGTACAGCTATGAAGTAAGACAAGTTATACAAGGAAACAATTAACACTCAGAGAATAAGATAACACAGAGTAAAACAGCTCAATATCAATACCAACAATGAGGATCTCCCAGGATACCGTCCTGTAGTCCCTTTCATCAACTGTCCAAGGAGCTACTGGGATACCGTCCCGTAGTTCGACTGTCAAAGTGCAGGGGGGAATCTACCGAGAATCTAACCCATAGTCCCAAAGTAAAGGTGCAGGGGGATCTACCGGAAATCTAACCCGTAATGCCAAAGTAAACAAACAGGGGGGGAGGGGGGGACTACCGGAATCCCACATCCGTAGTCCCAATGTAAATACGCAGTCACAGCAAGAAGATATCCAGAAATGAAGTTTTATGATACAAGGCAACAGGTAGTTCTAGATTAACATGCTTCACGTAGTACAAACAAAGCAACTTGAGCAAATGTCACGACCCAATTTCCAAACTCGGTCGTGATGGCGCCTCTCGTGAAGACAAGGCCAGCCAACTAACCCAAATTGTCTCTTTAACATTTATTAAACATAAATGAATAGATAAATACAGCTTAACGACAATAATAACCAGTATTTACAACCCAGCACAACCCGACCGGGGTGTCACAAGTCACGAGCATCTAAAGAAACCTTAACACAACTACAGGCCAATAAATATATATAAAGAAAAATTCTGGAAAACAAAAGACAACATCCGGTGCCGCGAACGCTGGCGGTCACCTTGCTCAGATACAATAACAATACCTTCAATCCGCTAATAACCCGCTACCGGGTGAACGATACCTGCAACTGCACGCGAGGTGCAGGGAGTAAAGTGAGTACTTCCAACTCAGTGAGTAATAGAAGTAAATAATAACTAAGCAGCAAGAAATCACGTAAAGCAACCAACGGGCTGTACAGAAGCCGGGTACAATTTCCGAGAAAACAGTGA
>NW_017670484.1:112003-122946 GCF_001879085.1 Nicotiana attenuata
TAGCTGCCCGTGCTGATTAGATTATGACTTCACTTCCAAACTGAACCGAAGCCTTACACACACAAATCCCAATCCTCCACAACATATCGCATATACCATACCACACGAGGATATCATGAGAACTCCATCTCCCTTTTCCTAACCACAAACTAAACTGCCAGGACTGAATCCTTCTATCCAAACCAGGCTAAGCAAGCTGTCAAGACTCAAGGGCATTGCTGCAACATGCCTGTAAAAGTTCATTACCTCGATCACATACGAAGAATTAATCATACCCTTACCATACCGATTCGGTCTACTATCAAGCTATTCCATCTATCTAATTTCCCTTCTGATTCATCATCAATTTGATATTCCCCCTTGCTGTAGCACCACAGTTCCTTAACCCAGGCTCACTACACGAGACCCAAGCACAAGATCACACTGCATTAGCCACTGAATCCTCTCTCAAATATTCCCAAAAACACCACATTCCAAAATACTTTACTCTGAAGAACTTCCTACGAATCTAAATCCGTTACCTTTACTTTCCAGACACTGATACATAGAATCCCATAATTAACATAAAATACCACAAGTCTTGACCTTTTCCAATGAAAACACAGTCTCTAACCACATACACAACCTTAAGACACCTGATTGTTACATATAGAATCTTGAACACATTAAAATCATTCTCGAGAGTCATTTACTTCTTATTCAAACTGCAATTCACCTGATCAAACGAACATAACCACCCGTGCCTCATTAGCACTTTGACACCGCAGGATATGACCTCATCCCAATACAAACAAACATCTTCCTGCTCCATGCACCGAGCATTCTTTACCAACAACAGCTTAAGACATCCTGTGATTCTCACACATCTACGAAATACCATACAACCTTTGACAAAAGTTTGCTTCACTCGTGCCATCCTCGGCTCAATTTCCGCAACCAGAACTGATTCGCCAGCATGCCTCAAACCGGAACCAACATAGCACATAACCGTACAATTAGCTAATCAATAGCAACCTCCCCAACTTGGCTCGAAGCCATATATCAAGACATACTTAACAACTCATAACACTTTTACTTTAATGATGCCACAATGCCACAGTGAGACTCAACTCAAATCATGTACAAGCTTGTGAAAACACGGATCATCTAGTAGTGTAATCCTCTACAGATCTCACATTCATCCCCACATCGGTTGAGTCCAATCTCTTAAGCGACCCGAATTTTTAAATTTCAACACATACCCTTCAATTACACATGAGATCTTCTAACATACACGTAAGGACCATACCACTCAAGAACACTCCGCAGGAGATGACCCCTGCTTCGCCACAATTTAGTACTTCAGCATACCTTTCACCATCATATACGTTACACAGTCATTAGTCTTCCTGAGTCTGAACTCATACCGCCACATGAAATGTACTTCACTTCCCAAATAGGAGATACGAAAATATTCTTCACGCGCCCATAATTAGGGCTACACATCAAGTCACCATAGGAATCGAACACTTAACAGTTCATCTATTATCCTGCAGACTTCTTCGTCACTACCAAGTCATATAATTACATCTCGCAGTACTAACATACTCATCACATGAATACCAAACCGCCATTCCCGGCTANAGTTCAAATCTCTTTTGAAAATGGTCCTTTCAATAATTACAAAAGCTGTTCAAAATAGTTAGTCCTGATTAGCACAGAAAATCCGCCCCTCGGGCACAAATACCACAGCATAGCAGGTAAAAATGCAAATAAGTATGCAAGATGAGCACATAAAAGTTCGCCCCTCGGGCATGATTTTCGTTACTAGTCAGTCATTGTTACCTGAACGGTCAGCCATTGTTACCTGACCAAAACGCGTATTACAGTGCCATTGTTACCACTGGTCAGTCGTTGTTACCTGACTGGTCAATCATTGTTACCTGACCAAAACGCGTATGACAGTGTCATTGTTACCACTGTCTAAAATTTAACCGCTCTAGATGGGTACCCGCGCTCACTGTGGGTTCGCAGACTCCGGAGGGGCTCCTACAGCCCAAGCGCTATATCATCATAAGGCCTGAAAGCCTGTACATATCAACATGAGGCCTGAAAGCCTTCTCGCAGCACACTCGAGGCCTGAAAGCCTCCTCACAATACACTCGAGGCCTGAAAGCCTCCTCACAATATACTCGAGGCCTGAAAGCCTCCTCACATCACTCAGCATATCCTCACATATGGCCCTCGGCCTCAATCAGTCCAAAAATAATCATAAGCCCCTCGGGCATCAGTAAAGAAACAATAATGCTCAGCTCAAACAGTAGTTCGAATATCAGTTAAAACTCGAGGTTGAGTAAAAATATAGCTGAGTTCATGAAACAGTGTAATAACAATGGACTGAGTTCAAATAATATTTCAAATAGTGAGGACAACAATGATGATAGCTCATAAGGAGTTCAAACAGTCGGCAATAAGCCCCAAATATGGCAATAAGCCCAAGTCCTAGTGAAAAACAACAAGTCATAGCGAAATACGCGGTAAAATCAACAACCGGGACGGACCAAGTCACAATCCCCAATGGTGCTCTACCCCACGCTCTCTATCTGGCGTGCAAGTCACCTCAATATAGCACTATGGGTGCAAATCCGGGGTTTCAAACCCTCAGGATTTCATTTACAATCATTACTCACCTCGAACCGGCGAAATCTCTAGCCCGCGACGCCTTTGCCCCTCAAATCGGCCTCCACGCGCGTCGAATCTAACCAAAAATCAGAGCGAATACATCACAATATGCTAAGGAAACATAACCCAATCGAAAAGACTCGAAAAACATCGAAAATCACGAAGTTGGCAAAACCCGAGCCCCGGGCCCACTTCTCGAAAAATTACAAAATTCACATCACCGGATTCCTTATCTCCTCACGAGTTCATACATACTAAGAACATCAAAATCCATCCACAATTGACCCTTCAAATCCCAATTTAAAAATTTGAAAATTCCAAGCCCTATTCCTCCATTTTAGCAAAAATTCAATGATTTCCTAGATGGATTTCACAATAAAAACGAGTTTTGAGTCCAAGAAACTTACCTCCAAACGTTCCCCCTTGAATCCCTCGTTAATCTCCTTCAAGAATCTCCAAAAACGAGCAATTATGGGTGTAAAATGACCCCAAAATCGCGACTGACTTGTTTTAAAACATTCTGCCCAGGTATTTACTCTTCGCGATCGCGGAGAACAATTTTTCCTGCCCAAAATTTACTCTTCGCGATCGCGGACAATGCTTCGCGATCGCGATGAACAGTTCCCAGCTCTTCCGGACAGCCTCCAGTATAGTGGTCATAACCTTTTGCACAGAACTCCAAATTACGAATGGTTTGATGTTCTGAAAACTAGACACATAGGGCTACAATTTCATATATTGCTCATTTCTTGACTCCTTATATATTTCGAGATATAAGCTTCCAAAGTCATCCGTGTGTATTAGAGACCTTCCCAGGCAGCCTATAGTATAACCACCATAACTTTTTGTACACAACTTTAAATTCCAATTAATTTACATTTCTGAAAACTAGACACAAAGGGCTACAATTTTTATTTTTGGATCATCTCCAAATTCCTTATAGATTGTGAGATATAAGCTTCCGAAGTGGGATCAACACAACAGAATATTTCTTCTCCGCGATCGCGAAAGGCTTCACGCGATCGCGATTCATTGGCACGTTTCTCACATTTTACTCACCGCGATCGCGACCAATTCCCCGCGATCGCATAGAACACTGCTGTAGCCAAGAACCAGCAGTTAAAAATGGCCTAGAAATGGTCCGAAACCACCCCGAAACTACCCGAGGCCCCCGGGACCTCAACCAAAAGCACGGACATATCCCATAACATCATTCAAACTTGTTCTAATCATCAAAACACATCAAACAACGCTAAACCATCAAATCACATCGGATTCAAGCCTAAGTTCTTCAAAAACTTCCAAAATGCACTTTCGATCAAAAAGTCTACCAAACCTTGTCCGAATGATCTGAAACTTTGCACGCACATCCCAAATGACATAACGGAGCTACTGCAACTCTCGAAATTCCATTCCGACCCCTATATCAAAATCTCGCCTATCAGTCGGAATTCGCCAAAATACTAACTTCGCCAATTCAAGCCTAATTCTACACCGGATCTCCAAAATAAATTCCGATCACGCTCCCAAGTCATAAATCATCTCCCGAAGCTAACCGAATCACCGGAAATCACATCCGTGCCCTCTAACTCATAAGTCAACGTCCGGTTGACTTTTCCAACTTAAGCCTTCTTAAAAGAGACTAATTGTCTCATTTCTTATCAAAACCAATCCGAATCAACTCTAACTCACCACATACCGGTAATGAAACATGAAGAAGTAATAAATGAGGAAAACGGGGCAGTAATACCTGATACGACGGGTCGGGTCGTCACAACAAATAGGCAATTTAGACCAACTAAGCATGCTTTTCTAACTAACACAGGCTATAGTTGCAAATGGAATAAGCAGATAAGAAAGAAATCCAGTCTAAATATTTAAAGTAAAATCGGATTTTCAACAATTAGCTCAAGTACGCGCTCGTCACCCCACGTACAAGGTATTCAATTACCAAATATCATATCCTAACGGGAAAGGTCCCCCACACAAAGTTAGACAAGCCACTTACCTCAAACCGGCTCCAAAATCAACTCGAAACCACATGTTTGCCACGAGTATCCGACTCCAAATGGCCCAAATCTATTCAATTCAATTACATATCGTAAATAACATCTCAAGCAACTGATTCTACTATTTAATTTAAAGCAAAGACGCTGTCACACCTCCTTTTTGCTCTACCACACCCCGTGAAGGGTATAATAAAGGGAGTTTTTCCAATTAAAGGACAATCAAAACGGGATTCATTTTATTAAAAGATTCAGAGTCGCCACTTGGTAGATTTATGGTGTCCCAAGTCACCGGTTTAGAATCCCGAATCAAGGAAAGGGTTGACTCTGTATTATAGTCTGCGAACTAGAAATCTGGGTAAGGAATTCTGTTAACCCGGGAGAAGGGGTTAGGTATTCCCGAGTTCCGTGGTTCTAGCACGGTCGCTCAACTGCTATGTTTGGCTAAAATCTGATTTTAAACATGTCATCCTATAGTGCAATTTTTAGAATTATTTACCGCTTTTAATTAAATTTTTTAGAAATTGAACGTCGTTTAAAACATGTTTTTGGATCACGTCACATAAAATGCACCCGGATCCTCGACACATTTTATTCAACGTTTTGGGATTTGGATTTGGGTCGCATGAAATGCACACCCGAATTTAGGAAGGTAAAATTATTAAAGAACGCGCCTAAAGCAACTACGCATTTTTAACTTTGCGAGGGCCATGGAAATTTACTAAATGGCACGCCTCGAATTCTAAGAATTTTAAAGGAAATAATTATTCAACGTTGGTCATGTACAGGATCACTTTTCCTGTCCAACAGTTAACATTCCCATGAGGTCTCGTATTTGCTCGTAAATGTTAAAGCTAAGATATTATATGCACAACTCATAAAAGTAAGACAAAGAACGTATCCCTAAAATAAGGCACCAAACAAGCAATTTTGCCTATTAGGCAATAAGCATGAGGCTTAATTGTCATAAGCAAACTAAGTGAATGTTATTGACTTCATGGACACTGTAACTTGTAAGCCTGCGAGATTTAGCATAAATGCATCTGAGATGCAATAAGAGTTACATGTCTAGATGTGGTATCATTTTCTCGAAATCAAAAGTTACAGTCCAACTTAGCCAAAATCAAAATCAAAGCAGACATATTCAAACAATTACTGCAATTTATATTCCAATATATCATCTAAGTGTTAACTACAGTGCTGGAAATTAGAATCCATACCTCAAGAACAATGTAAAAACTTCAGAATTGCTAAACAGAACACAGAACAAACGAGCCAACTGAACAGGGACAGCAGCTAGATCGAACAATGAACCAAGAGTGGGAACCTTGACGCCGGCGACAACGACGAGACCTCAACGTGCAACCAAACCTTGATTCAACTAAATCGGACAAAGGAGGGCACTAAAGTGAGCCAAATGATGGCAGAAAACAAGCAGCTACAGTTGGACCTTGATTAAGTTCCGAGCAACAAAAGAAACAAAGCAATTTTCCACCCAGTTGAGCTTCTGTTAGCCTCAAATTTGCCTTTCAAAAATCCTTGTATATGCTTCTGCATTTTCCATTTTTGCTCCTGATTGTTGTCGTTAGGGATTAAACCATTAGGGTAAGGAGTCTGTTCTTTTGTGTGTTTTGGAGAAAATCCAAGAAGAAGGAAAGAGTTGCAGTGTTGCGCCGTTTGGTATATGGAAAGGAAGGGGGATGGGATCCTTTTTTGAGAAGCTGCGCAGCTCCTCTGTCTTTCAGCCAAAAGTTGCGCTTAATCCTTTTCAGTGTATCAGCGTTGCCCTCCAGATTTTTGGGCGTATGTATTTGGCTTCCCCTATCAGTGTATATATCCCCTCTTTTTTATAATGTGTATTTAGGGTATAAAGAGGGGAAGGGCTAATGGGTCAAAGGTCTGGGCTGGGTAGATATAGGGTAATTGGGCCATTGTATTTGTTTTTTGGGGTGGCCCAATACACCAAGACTAAGTCAATTTCTTTTCCCATTTTCCCTTTCTTTTATTTAATTAATTAAAAACCTAAGTTAAATTCCTAAATTAATTCAAATTGTAAAATTAAATTGATTATTTAACTACAAAGTTTATAAAAATTAATTGATCCTAAATTTAAAGAGAAAAATTAATAATCTAAGATTTTAAAGCTAGGAATGTAAAAATGGGCCATTTTTGTGATTTTCATTTTTAATAAAGCAACTAACTAATAAATTGATCCTAAAATGTGAACAAATTCTAAATGCAATTCATGGTATTTTTGATTTTTTTTTTGATTTTTAATGGAAATTAAATATGCACAATAATGCAAATAATTAACACAATTCTACGAAAAGTTCTATAAATTGCAAAAAATTAGGAAAATTATTTTCTGATATTTTACGGGAGTAATTCATATAGGGCAAAAATCACGTGCTCACAGCTGCCCCTCTTTGCTCGGAAACACGAAGAGTTTTCGTGCAAAGATAAAGTGAGCGGATACGAGCGATTTTTGCCCGTTTGAATACTCCGTGGGAAGCATTTTTTTTGAAAGATTTGACCGAACCTTGCCTCCGAGTTTGCCTACATATCCTTGGCTATAAAGGAATCAGGTCAATGTAGTTCAGAAGTGAGCGAGATGATGGAGCATGCCGAGGTGAAGAGCCGGCCGAGGTGCCGTTCCGTAGAAAGATATTCTAAGTTGTATTATCAATGATCACTGTAGCATACATATATACATCAAAAAATGAACATCTAATCTATATCTAATCTAACCACTTTACGGACATAACCACTTTACAATCAACTAGCCACTTTATATACTAACCCATTTACATAATTAACCAATAATCTCAATAGTTCCAATATACTTTTAAAATTTCAACTTCAAATATTCTTTTTTTCCAACTCCAACCAAATATTGTTCAAATGCTTACTAAACCCTGTGAAATTTTAAAAAATGAAAAAAGATCTCTCATACTAACTCATGATCTAATAATATAGTACCAAGTTACCGAGCACTAAATAATAAAACAAAAACATACCATGTGAATTGTGGTTCAATACGTAAAAGCAAGTTAAAGAATGAAATATTTTGGTGCGTATGAGCTCAAGCAGTATAGCACATATTGGTTAATGCCTCATGAGGCTTTTGGTCCCTGTTAATATTCCGTGATATTTAACAACTTCTAAACCCATCAATGTTGCTCTTTCAACATTAATTCCAACCACTTGCCGAGGCGGAGCCAGAATTTCAAGCTTATGAGTTCGGGATTCTAATCGTTTAAAATTATTGAGTTCTAGATTAATAATTTATACATATTCAATGAAATTTTTATGACAAATATGGGGTTCGAACCAAAGCTAATGGGTTCAGCCGAACCCGCTCCCAGCACACTAACTCCGCCACGACCACTTGGAAACCTCCCAATCAAACTTCAAATAGAACAAGCAAAAGTTCCTCAGAACATCGAACGAGTGCTATTTCCAATATTGGAGTATAGCTTTCCTTTTCATATTAGAAAAAAGATATTTACGTAGGAAGATGTTTGGCTCAAAAGTTAACGATATACTTTGTAAGTTAAAAAACAATCAAAAGTAGGAAAAGGGTAAATCGTAATCAAATATAATAAGTCTAGAGATGCAAAGATGATAATATTATTGTAGATCTAGTATTGCAAAGTAACAATGTGAACCGATAAGATATGTTCGTTAGAAGTAGAGATAGAGAGAGAGAGAAAGCCAGAAAAATGAGAGAGTTGTATTAGATCCGATCCCCCCTTTACAATGTGATGGTCTCCTTTATATAATAGGAGACCTTCCTCGAAAGAATCAAAAAGTTACAAAGATAGGTAACGTATCCCTAGTGAAGATACTGAGTCCTAAACGATGTCGCTTTTGTCCCCACGGCCGAGTCGTACCCGCTACGTTGATCGGCGTACACTCATTGGGCGTACCCACTGGCGTACAGATGCTGAGGGTCAAATTTGACCCTATACAGTTAGTCCCTCCGCTCGTTGGAGACGCGTTCGGTGGGCGTCTTTGATGGGCAGAAATGCGAACCTCGGCTTAGGAGAATTTGACCTCGACCAGGGGCGGCAACATGAATGAAGTGAAATATATGACGTTGTTGAGCCACTGACGCATGACTTCCTTTTTGGAATGACGTCATCGCCTGTATGCATCATCATTATATTTGCCCCCGAGGCGGTTCAGAGGATGATATGACCTTTTGGTTTCCCGCGCACGTTTTGAATCATGACTCTTCGATTTCTGTGCAACTTGTTCCTATAAGTAGGAGAGAGGTTCGATTCGATTCAACTTTCAAGCCTTCGGAAAGCATTTTCTGATTTACTCCTTTGTCTTTCTTTACTGTAACCGTTATTTTGTGAGGGACTCTCCCACTTCTGTTGAAACCACACTTCCTGTCGTCAGTGCTTCGTTTCTTAAGTAGTATAATCATGACAAAACGCGGACAGAGTAGTAAAAAGGCCAAAGACAATGCCCCGTCTAGGGTTCCGCCATCTTCCGGTGGTGAAGGGGAAAAGGCGGAGAAGGCCCTTGTTCCTCTCAGCGTAGACAACGTCCTTCCGAAGGAGATGCATGTTCGCAGGGATTTTCCAACTAAAAGCCCTGACCTTCCCTGGGAGCACAGCATTTTATTACAATCTCATTTAGATGATCTTCGAGAGACGCACCATATTCCGGACCACGTGGAAATGGTTCCGGCCGGGACAGACTATGCCAATGTGCACCGGCCTAGATATTGCACATTCTATGAGTACCCGTTCTTGATCGGTTACAATCTTCCAATCTACCCTCTGATGGAGGAGCTTTGCCGTTTTTACAATGTGTGTCCGGCCCAGCTCACTCCTTATACCTTGAAGGTGTGCCGTATTATGACCACTTATGCGGCCAGGGCTGGTGCAACGTCTCGGTCCACCACCTCTTACAGTTATTCAGCGCTCGTTACCTGAGGGGTACCATGCTGCAGTTGAAAGGTCGTGGCACAAGGGGCTTGGTCGTTAAAGCCGATGATAAGCCCAACCGCCGCTTTTGGCGTAAATATTTCTACATCAGGACGGAGCACCTGGTGTCGAATCCCGAAGGGTTCCCGGAAAGATGGAATCCAGAACGTAAGTTTTTCTACACGTAGAATTCAGTGCTGCTTGCGCTTTTGACCATACGGCCATTGTGATTTCTTGTTTTTCTCCCTTTTTTTATTCGCAGCGAGGGCTTCTCTACCCCAGCTCATTAATGACATTAAATCATGGGTGGAAAGAATAATACCTTATGCGGAGGAATGCCGTACCTGGGCTGCATTTCTTCAACAGTACGACCCGTCAGGTAATTCTTTGGCTACAATTTGGGAATTCCCTACGTTCTTGTTACCTGACTTATTCGCGTTGGCAGGTCGAAGCGCCCCTAGGAAGAAGAAACAGAGCGTCGTCATCTCACCTGGGCGGGTACTGATTCTGAAGACGGATACATACCCTGTGGTTCGCCCAGTGATGGCGCTGCGGAGGTTCCTCAACCGCTGCCTGTGGCGGCGTCCGCGAGGGGAGCGACTCCTTCGATGCCATCCCCTCGGGTTGTGGAGGAGACCTCTAAGAGCGAGGAGACGCCGGAAAGAAAAAGACGTCGGTTGATAACCGGCAAGGGGATAGCCACGGAAGATGAGGGTGCGAGCGAGCCCCATCGGGAGTCAAGGCCAGTTTTTATGGCGGATGCCATCCGTTCCGGGAGGTCGGTTCCCCAAAGGGGGGCGGTTCTCGACGTCAGCCCAACACATATTTCGGAGAGCGGCTCGTCGGCTGCCGTTGGAGAAGCGGGCGATGATGTCGAGAGGGTGGGCCCTAAGGTCGCCCAGGCAGATGCAGATGCGTCAACGCGGGGTCCGGCCCGTGTAGGGATAACGGTAGGTAGATCCAACCGCCGAATTCTGATCCCGGGAGGGTATAACCTGTTGCAACACAGCGAGCAGGCCGCAACGGATATGACCCTGCTATGTGCGGCCGCTCAGCGTGAAACGTTACAAGGGGTTAGCGACGGGGAACTATCCCGGAGGGTTGCCGGCGCGGCCTTGCAGGTATTTTTCAATTTTCTTCATGTATCGTAAAATAAATTTTGATGCATACTGACTTGCCTTTCCTCCTTTTCCTCTTTTTTAGACTCTCATCTTGAGATAGAGAGGGGGCGGCGAGCGCAAAGGAAGGCAGCCACCTTTAACAAGGTGGTAAAGAAATATCGGCGGTGCCGAGTCAAGCATCAAGCGCTGGCGGACCTACTCAAGCAGGACCCGGA
>NW_017670484.1:123763-176304 GCF_001879085.1 Nicotiana attenuata
CGCTTCTTCCAGGGTTCCGCCCCCTTCCGATGGTGAAGGGGAAGAAGTGGAGAAGACCCTTGTTCCTTTAACGGTAAATAATGTTTTACCGAAGGATTTGAGTGTCCGGAAAGATTTCAATACGACATGCCCCTCTTATCCCTGGGAGCATAGCGAGTTGCTTCAGTCTCACCTGGACGCCATTAGAACTAGATACAACATTCCTGGCCATGTTGAAATGGCTCCGGCTGGGACGGACTATGCCAATGTGCATAGGCCCGGGTTCTGCACATTCCGTGAGTACGCTCTTAGGATCGGATATAGCTTTCCGCTTAACCTCCTGGCGGAAGAGCTTTGCCGCTTCTATCATGTATGCCCGGCTCAGCTCACACCTTACGCCCTGAAGGTGTGTCGAATCCTTACCACGCTTGCGGGTGAGGCCGGGACCGTCGTTTCCGTTCACCACCTGCTGCAGATGTTCAGCCCTAGTTACATGAGGGGTACCATGCTTCAATTGAGGAGCCGTGGTAAGAAGAGCTTTGTGGTGAGGGCTGACGACAAGGCTAACCGCGAGTTCTGGCGTAAATTCTTTTACGTTAGGACGAGCCATCTGGTGTCCAATCCCGAAGGGTTTCTAGAGATGTGGAATGCAGGATGTAAGTATTTCTGCATATAATTTTGCGACGCCTTGTTTTGACCGACCAATCACTCTTTTGACTTTCTTTTCTTTTGTAGTGGTGGCTCGCTCACCCCGTCCCGTTGACGACATTAGGTCGTGGGTGGCGGGGTTGATACCGCATGCGGAGAGATGCCGTACCTAAGCTGAATTCCGCAGATTGTACAGCCCAACTGGTAACAACCTTCCCTGTTTCTTTTCGTTTTGTTTTAGCTTGAAGACTTTTTTTTTTACCCGATGTGCTTTTGTTTGGCAGGTCGGGGTGTTTCTACAAAGACGAAGAAGAAGAAAACCGACGCTGGCCCGTCTAGGGTAGAGTCCGACTCCGATAGAGGAGACATATTCGTGGGCGGCTCGCCTAGAGATAGCCCCCTTTCGACTCCTCAGCAAGGGGCTACATCGGTAGCTGCATCGGAGGCGGTGTCTGAGGCTGCTTCTGTGGATATACCTGAGGCTGTACCAATAACGGCACCTGAGACCGTTCCTGTGCCGGTATCTGAAGTCGCTCCAGCGGAGGCGGCTTTCGAAGGAGAGGAGCCGCCGGAGAGAAAGAGGCGGAGAGTGATTATTGGCAAAGGAATTGCAACCGAAGGCGCGAGACCTAGTGAGCCCCGCCAAGAGCCGAGGCCAACTTTCATGGCCGAGGCCATTCGTTCTGGGAGGATGGCCCCTCAGAGAACAGCTGCCGCCTCCCGTTCGGTCTGCGCCTCAAGAGGCGGGTCGTCTTCCGCTGTTAGTGGAGCGGCCGTGGAGATTGAGAGGACGGGCTCTGAATCCGCTCTTGGAGAAGCACCGGGCAGCTCGGCCCGCGTGGAGATGAGGGAGGGCAGGTCTACTCGCCGTATCGTGATCCCTGGTGGATATAATTTGTTAGAAGACAGCGAGCAGGCTGCAGCGGACATGACCTTGTTGTGTGCGGCTGCGGAGCACGAGACGCTGAGAAGTGTAAGCAACAGGGATCTGTCGAGGCGGATAGCCGGCTCAGCTTTGCAGGTAGCTTTCAGTTTTTTTTTGTTTTGTCGTAAAAAACGACTGTGGTACGTACTGACGCGTTTCTCCTCTTCTTTTCAGACCCTCATCTTGGAGGTGGAGAGGAGGTGGCGTGAACAAAAGAAGGCGGCCACCTTCACCAAAATGGCGAAGAAGTATAAAGAGGTTCGTGCCAAGCATCAGGCGTTGGCAGACATGCTTAAGCAGGACCCCCAGTTCCGGACGTTCCGTGAGGGCCTTGAGGAATCAGAGGCTCTTTTGAAGAAGAGAACGGCTGAGCTGAAGGAGATTGATGAGCAGCTGATGGCTGCTTTGGCTCGAAATATCGAGCTGGAAACCCTCCTTCAGTCAAAAGAGGAGGACTTGGAGATAAGCCGTGGGGTGGCGGCGGAGGCTGCGGAACTGCGGGCCCAGGTCACGGCCCTTACCGCTGAGCTTGATGCTAGGACGGCCGAAGTTGAGGTTCTCAGGCAAACTGCCCCACAGGATGCCGTGCATCGTGAGGCGCACGAGATGTGGGTGTATCATGACGCCAGGTTGGTCGTTTTTGAGGAGTTTTTGGCGGCAGGTCGAGCTTCCAAGGCGGAAGTTGAAAGGCAACGGGCACTTGACCCGTGTTGCCCGTGAAGCGGCCGGTTATAGCTCCGACTCACCTAGTAGGGAGGGCTGTAATTCTGAGGACGTCAACCGTTTGGACTCCAGCTCGTGGATTTCCCAGGCTTATCAGTCTGGAGACGGCAACGGACCGGACAGCGACCCGACGGGTCGTGACGGGAGGGGTGGTGAAGGCTCTTAGGGCTTGTATGTATATAGATTTCTTGTGTAGATGGGGCCTTTTCTAAGGCCAGTTATATGTATATCTTTTGGAGATAAATGAAATATGACTTCTCTTCCCCCTTTTTTTTTGTGTCACTGTTTTTCTTTCGTTCTTTAGAGCTTTTGTTGCGCTTTTTGTTGACCGTCGGCGTTGGCGGCCCTAGTCGAATTTAGATCGACGACTTTAGTCTTGATGGAATCGACAGCCTTAGCCATAAAGGCAACTTCGACTGTCGTCGAGTCGTTTACCCACCGTAGTCGAATCTAGGTCGACCGTTGGCGGCGATGGCCTTAGCCATAATATAATTGATGGCCTTAGCCATGTAGGCGACTTCGACTGTCGTCGAGTCGTTTACTCACCGTAGTCGAATCTAGGTCGACCGTTGGCGGCGATGGCCTTAGCCATAATATAATTGATGGCCTTAGCCATGTAGGCGACTTCGACTGTCGTCGAGTCGTTTACTCACCGTAGTCGAATCTAGGTCGACCGTTGGCGGCGATGGCCTTAGCCATAATATAATTGATGGCCTTAGCCTTTCACACATTGGAGATGGCCGTAGCCTTTCATACATTGGAGGTGGCCGTAGCCTTTCATACATTGGAGATGGCCGTAGCCTTTCATACATTGGAGATGGCCGTAGCCTTTCATACATTGGAGATGGCCGTAGCCTTTCCTACATTGGAGATGGCCGTAGCCTTTCATACATTGGAGATGGCCGTAGCCTTTCATACATTGAGATCATGCTAGTCCAGTCCCTTTATCATGTCGGCCTGGAGGTCGTAAGGAGAGGTTGATGTGATAAACTTGTTTCGCAAATATCTCCAAGTATTTCCTCCGCCGCCTCGTTAAAAACCTCCCCGAGAAAACCCAATTGGGACAAAACTCGGGTAAGGGAAAAAGAGTACGACTCGGGAGACGCCTTTCAGAAGTGGAAATACTTGAGGTGAGTAACGTTCCAGTTGTTTTGGAGTGTTTTCCCTTCCATTGTTTCCAACTGGAATGCGCCTTTGCTGGCTACTGCTGTGATTTTGTAGGGTCCTTCCCAGTTGGTGCCCAGTTTCCCTTCACTTGGGTCTTTGGATGCCAATGTCTTGGCTTTAAGGACATAATCTCCCACCTTGAGTGGTCTTATTTTGGCCCTCTTGTTGTAGTATCTTTCGACTTGTTGCTTTTGGGCCGCCATTCTGATATGGGCCATTTCTCTCCTTTCCTCAGCTTCGTCGAGGTCTTGGAGCCTGTTTGTGTCATTTTCTGTTCCACTGGTGTGTGAATATCTTAGGCTTGGTTCGCCGACCTCGACGGGTATGACCGCGTCGGTTCCGTAGACCAGCGAGTACGGTGTTTCCCCCGTGCTGGATTTGGGTGTGGTCCTGTGTGCCCACAACACTTCGGGTAGCAGCTCGGGCCATAGCCCTGTTTTGTTGGAGGATTCTGCTTGGCCGTTGGCGGCAGGGTGATATGGCGTGGAAAGTATCCTCTTGATGCGCCATTTCTCGAAGAATTCGGTCGTTTTTTGACCGATGAACTGTCGTCCGTTGTCACAACTGATTTCTTTGGGGATGCCGAAGCGGCATATAATATTTTTCCATATGAAGGCGATCACTTCTTGTTCGCGTATTTGGGCGTACGCTCCTGCTTCCACCCACTTGGAAAAATAGTCAGTTAAAACTAATAGAAATCGTACCTTTCCTCGTCCCGCTGGTAGGGGACCGACTATGTCCATTCCCCATTTGATGAAGGGCCATGGGGAAGTGACCGAGTGGAGTGGTTCTCCTGGTTGGTGTATCATGGGGGCATACTTTTGGCATTGTTCGCATCGGTGGACATATTCCGCTACGTCTTTCTTCATAGTGGGCCAATAATAGCCGGCTCGTATTATGCAGCGCACGAGGGTGCGGTTGCCGGTATGGGCACCGCAATGTCCTTCATGTACCTCTTCGAGCACTGGCCGCGTTTGTTGCGGCCCTAGACACTTGGCCAGGGGTCCGCCAAATGTCCTTTTGTAGAGCTGGTGGTTTATCAGGCAATACCGGGCGGCCTGTACGCGGAGCTTCTTGGCTTCTTTTTTGTCGAGGGGGAGTGTTCCATCCTGCAGATAGGAAACAAACTGGTTGCGCCAGTCCCAAGTCAAATTTAAAGAGAGTACCTCAGTGTGATCAATGGCTGAATGGAGGAGGGTGACCACGCTTTCTTTGTTGAAGCTTTTAGTGGTTGCGGCTAATTTTGCTAAGCCGTCTGCCTCAACGTTCTGTGCCCTCGGAACTTGTTCGAAGCGGCACTCGTCGAACTCGATCATTAACCTGTGGATTTCTGACTGGTATTTTTGCAACCTCTGCTCCTTGATTTGGTAAGTCCCAGTGACCTGGTTCACCACGAGTTGAGAGTCGCAATGGAGAACGAGTCGTCGAGCTCCATACTTGATGGCTAGTTTCAAACCTGCAATAACAGCCTCGTACTCGGCTTCGTTGTTAGTCATCTCGGGGCATCGTATGGACTGGCGAATTGTTTCGCCCGTGGGGACCTCGAGAACGAGTCCCAGTCCCGATCCCGAGGCGTTAACGGCGCCATCAGTGTAAAGAGTCCATAGGTCGGCATTGGAGGGGGCACGGTGTGCCTCCAATTCCGCCTCTGGTAATATCTCTGCGCTGAAGTCGGCTATGAAGTCGGCAAGTACTTGCGACTTGATGGCGCTTCTTGGATGATATGAGATATCGTGCTCACTGAGCTCTATGGCCCATCGGGCGAGTCTGCCTGATAACTCAGGCTTGTGTAGGATACTTCTCAAGGGGAAGGTCGTCACTACCTTTATGGGGTGGCATTGGAAATAGGGTCGGAGCTTCCGTGAAGCCACGACCAATGCCAAAGCTAATTTTTCAAGGTGTGGATACCGTGTTTCGGCGTCCACTAAGGTTTTGCTAATATAGTAAATAGGAGATTGTGTACCTTCATTTTCACGAACCAGGACTGCGCTGACGGCGACCTTGGATACGGCCAAATATACCAGCAGTGGTTCGCCTGGGTTTGCTTTGGCTAGCAGTGGCGGTGAAGACAGGTACGCTTTCAATTTCCTTAGGGCCTCGACGCATTCTTCATTCCACTGTAACCCATTGTCCTTTCTCAGCACATTGAAAAACTTATGGCATCTGTCGGAGGACCGTGAGATGAACCTAGACAAGGCGGCTATTCGCCCCGTCAGCTTTTGCACCTGCTTTTTGCTGTTCAGTATCTCTGGTATTGCGTCTATCGCCTTGATCTGATCTGGATTGACTTCAATACCTCGTTGTGATACGAGAAACCCTAAGAATTTCCCTGATGCCATGCCAAAGGCGCATTTCTCGGGGTTCAGTTTCATCCCGTATCTTCTCAGTATCTCGAAGGTTTCTTTCAGATGGTCGATGTGGTCCTCTTTTCTACTCGACATTACCAGCATGTCGTTGATATAGACTTCCATAGTCTTACCGAGCTGCTCTTTGAACATTTTGGTTACCAGTCTCTGGTACGTAGCCCCTGCATTTTTGAGCCCGAAGGGCATTACCTTGTAGCAGTAAGTCCCTTGGTGGGTGTTGAAAGTTGTCTTCTCTTGGTCCTCCTCGGCCATCATGATTTGATTGTAGCCGGAGTAGGCGTCTAGGAAGCTCAGTAGTTCATGTCCTGCAGTGGCGTCGATCAGTTGGTCGATGTGGGGTAGTGGGAATGAATCCTTTGGGCATGCTTTGTTCAGATCAGTGAAATCCACACACATTCTCCACTTCCCATTTTTCTTTTTGACCATGACAACATGGGCGACCCACTCGGGGTACTTTGATTCTCTGATGGAGCCGTTGGCCAGTAACTCGTCTACTTCCTTACTGACCGCTTCATTGATAGCGGCGTTGAATTTTCTCCTCATCTGTCGCACGGGTGGATGTAGTGGATCGACATTCAGCTTGTGGGTGGCGATGTCTCGCGGGATTCCCGGCATATCTAAATGGGAAAAGGCGAACAAATCTGCATGGTTAGTTAAGAATTCACAATACTTACTTGGGTTGGCGAGACCTTGCCTGATATAGGCTTTCTTCGTAGGATCGGTTTTGTCCAATTGGACTGGGTCGAGATCTTCGACCGTTGCTTTACAGGCCTCCACGACGTCGGGGTCTTTGATGGCGTCCGTTGTCGGGTTGACCTTAGTCCCCGACATGGCTAATTGCTATGCCTCCGCGCTCGCCCCCTTTAGCTGTTGGGTGTGGGCGCAGTCTTGGGCTATTTTGTAGCATTCTTGTGCGGTGCGTGGCACGCCTCGAATACTGAATACTCCCCATGGGGTAGGGAATTTGATTACTTGGTAGAGGCTTGGAGGGACCGCTCGCATGGCGTGTATCCACGGGCGCTATGATGACGTTGTACGCCGTTTCTTGGTTCATCACGTGGAAAGTTGTTTCTAGCGTGACTCCTCCCGCTAAGACGGGTAGTGCTATTTCTTCGGACGTCCGTTCCACTGCATTGTTAAAACCGGTTAGTGTTATGCAGCGCGGTATTACCTTATCCTCGGGTCCCATTTGTACGAGGACCGTTGGGTGGATAATACAGGCGCCACTTCCGTCATCGATCATGACTCTTTTAACATCCGTATCAGCGATACGTAAAGTGATAACTAAAGCATCATAATGAGGGAAAGACAAACCGTCGGCATCAGACTTATCGAAGGTGATACTGTCTTCGAAGTCGTCATACCGTTCATGGGCGATGGTCCACTTTAGTCTGTGTGTGGTGGCGAGCCTGACGTGATTGATCACTGACTCGTCGCCGCCTCCGACGATCATGTTTATCTTGCGCGCTGGGGAAGGTGGCTTCGGCGGCCCATGGGGTTATTCCCGTCCGCGTGCAAAGTTGATCTTCCGTTTGTCACTGAGTAGCTCCCTCAGGTATCCCTGGTTCAGCATCCTGACCACCTCTTGCCGTAGGCCTATGCAGTCTTCGGTTTTGTGTCCTCGTTCCTGATGGAACTCACATAGGGCGTTCGATTTCCTTGTGGCAGGGTCTGATTTCATCTTCTGCGGCCAATACACCTTGGTGCCCAGCTTCTCCAATGCGTACACTATTTCTGAAGGAGATACACAAAAGTTATGGGCGGTTAATAAAGGGGGCGTACCTCTTTCGTTTCAGAGTGGGGCGACGTGTCACTGTAGTGCGTCTGTATGACTTGGTGGGGATGGGAGGATCTGGTGTATGGCTGATGTCGATCTCTGTTGGAGCGGGGCAGTTGTTCTCGTCGTCCTTCGTTCCGTCGATCTCTCCTCGTTTCTGAGTGTATCGCTGTTAGCCGTTGGGTCGGCCCATTAAGATCGTCCTCGTCCGCTCGTACCTCGGCGCAATAGGCGTTGTGGATTTCCTCCCATGTGGTAGGGGGATATTTCATGAGGCGGCTCAGCAGCTTCTTGGTTGCCCTCGAACCATCTCTGCTTAGCCCGTTCTGGAAAGCGGCGATTGCCATACCTTCCGATACGTTTGGTAGACTCATTCTTACCCTGTTAAACCTTGCCAGGAAGTCCCTGAGTCCCTCTCCTGTCTTTTGCCTGACGGCGAAGATGTCGTTGACCCTGGCCTCCGCTTTCTTCGCGCCTGCATGGGCTGTGACGAACTTATCCGCCATTTCCTCGAACGTTGATATTGCCTTAGCCGGTAGCTGAGAGTACCATGTTAAGGCCCCTTCTGTCAACGTCTCGCCAAACTTCTTCGGCAGTACCGACGGTACCTGTTCTTTCGATAGGTCGTTGCCCTTCACAGCGGTGACGTAGTGGATCGGATGATCCTCGGGATCTGTGGTTCCGTCATATACCCTCAAGTAGGGTGGCATCTTGAAGGTTTTTGGGGTGGAGTGAGGGGCAGCTTCTTCAGTGTATGGTTGTTCAACGAACCTTCCCACGTCGCGTTTTGGTAGCAACTTGGGAGCACCGGGGATCTTGTCGACCCTCTCCTGATGTTCCTTCATCTGACCGCGAAGCGCCTTGTTTTCGTTTTCCATTTCTTCCATCTTCTTTAGGATGGCTGTTAGCGTGCCGTCGTTGGTCTGTGTCTCGATGGGTTTGTTATTCGCTAGTGTAACTTCCGGTTCAGCCATGGCAGCAGTGGTACCTACTGTTGGTGTACATCCGATGTTATTTTGTGGTGACCTCTCAACCAAGCCACTTAGAGTGCTTGTTAGCCATCTTTCCAGTAGCTCTTTGACCGCTGAGGGTGCTTCCGTAGCCGCAGATGTGGAAGCTCCTTTTTCGTGCAAGATCGTCAGACCTTCGGATGGGGAAGGTGAGATCTCTGCACCTGGTGTGATGTTGGTTGCGTTCAGGATGCCATCGTCACTGGCCTCGTTGAGAGGGCCCAGGAGATTGGTAGTGACACCCAATATGGCTTTCGATCTTGTGTTATTTTCGGCCATTTTCTATTTTTGTGTGGTGTAGAGAGTGGTAGTTGGTTGATCTCTAGGTGGATACTATGGTTTTGATTCTCGAAATCCCCACAGACGGCGCCAAATTGTTTGGCTCAAAAGTTAACGATATACTTTGTAAGCTAAAAAACAATCAAAAGTAGGAAAAGGGTAAATCGTAATCAAATATAATAAGCCTAGAGATGCAAATATGATAATATTATTGTAGATCTAGTATCGCAAAGTAACAATGTGAACCGATAAGATATGTTCGTTAGAAGTAGAGATAGAGAGAGAGAAAGCCAGAAAAATGAGAGAGTTGTATTGGATCTGATCCCCCCTTTACAATGTGAAGGTCTCATTTATATAATAGGAGACATTCCTCGAAAGAATCAAAAAGTTACAAAGATAGGTAACGTATCCCTAGTGAAGACACTGAGTCCTAAACGATGTCGCTTTTGTCCCCACGGCCGAGTTGTACCCGCTACGTTGGTCGGCGTACACTCATTGGGCGTACCCACTGGCGTATAGATGCTGAGGGTCAAATTTGACCCCATACAGAAGATAAAAATGTAACACATTTAGTATTTACATCAAATTAATAAATATAAGTTATGAGCGGTAAGTATTTACATAGTATGCCTCCGTCCATTTTAATACTGGCTTTAATTGATGGTATTAAGTCCGAAACTACCATATGTAAAAAATCTTGTTTATTAAATTAAAGATAATATTAATGAAAAGATATACTAGTAAGAAATAAGAGATTATTGATTTAATGAGCAAAACATAGAAGAAAGGTTGCTTATATAAGTTAGTTGAAAAATAGATGATAGGCCTGAAATCAGGATGAATAGAGATATAGAAACAGCTGAAAATAATAAACAAAAGCAATAATTTAAGTGCTTAATTTACTAGAGTAAAGCAAAACTGGATTAAAATTGGACAAAAGGGTGTTAAATTAAGCAAAGGCAAGAAAGCCCAGATCTCGGGGGGAAATCAAATGACAAGAACTGTGAAGCAGTCGTCAATCAGCAGGAAACCAGCTCTTGTTCGTCTCCTCTGTGTTGCTGCGCTCTTCTCCATCATCCTTCTCGCCATTCAGTCCTCTTTCTTCACTGGTATGCTATTTTCTCCTCTTCCCTTAACCCTCACAATTTTCTGTTCCATTTTTTCTTTTTAAAATTATAAAAATGCTATTCTGTTTGTTTGTTTGATTGATTGATTGATTTCAAGCTAATTTAGAATGTCGCATTTTGATGCAGGCAGTTGGAACGCGGTAAATATCAGCCGAGAGGAAATTCGGATCTTGTCCGACTTCCAGTCTAACCTTCAGCAATGCGTCGTAATTACCTTTCTTACTAATTTTTATATCTTATTCTCTACTCTCATGCTATAGAAACGTTAATTTTGCTGTTACGTCTCCCATTTTCCCCTTCTATAGGAATAGTTTACATCTCCCATGCTTTACTAGTTGACCTTCTTGACAGCTATCGTATGCTCGATTTCTAACTTACCTTAGTTGCTGCAAATCTGAGTCTGTCCAAGCTTGTTTCCCGTTATAACCTATTGTTTCTTTAACTTCTGAATGTTTGCCGTGGAGTTGAACAGTGATATGCATTTTCAGCATCTTATAGCATGTATGCTGTATCAGCTCCACATGTTAGTGTTTCACTGTGTCTTTACGGAAATTCTGTTTCCAGGCTAACCGAGGGCTTGGATTGACGGCTCACATCATTGATCATTGCAATGTGATTCTCAAGTTTCCTGAAGGAACTAATAGCACTTGGGTTTGTCTCTCCTCGGTCTCCTTAATATTGTTTACCTAGTCAATTATCTACAAACCACTGAAATCCCCATCCCTTCGATGTGTGTGGATTTCACTTGCAGTACAATGAGCAGTTCAAGATATTTGAACCATTGGAGTACAAGTACGACGTTTGCGAAGCAATACTTCTGTGGGAGCAGGTTCTTCATACTTGTTATTCACATTATTTGATGATTTTAAACTTGTTTCGAGGCTTCCACTAGTAGTATCGTAAATAAACTGGGATTATCTGAAATGCAGTATCGTAACATGACGACAGTGTTGACAAGAGAATATCTGGATTCTCGACCTGATGGATGGTTTGACTATGCAGCAAAAAGGATTGCACAGCTGTAAGTTATTTGCTCCATCTTCCATCATCATCATTATCATTCACCCTCTTAATCAATTAATGGAAGATTTAATGTGATTAGCTCTTCATATTTTATTTTATTATTTCCTTTTTTAGTTTTCTACTTTGCCTGTATGCAGAGGAGCAGACAAATGTTACAACCAGACTCTGTGTGAAGAACATCTCAATCTAATTTTACCAGCTAAGCCTCCATTTCACCCTCGACAATTCAGAAAATGTGCAGTCGTTGGTAATTCTGGAGACCTCTTGAAGACGCAGTTTGGAGAGGAAATTGACAGTCATGATGCAGTAATACGAGACAATGAGGCCCCTGTTAATGAGGTAATTTAGCCCTTTGTCCGCTGAATATAAAAATGCTTTTTGACTCGAAGCATTACCAAGGACCCTATGTCATGTCAGAATCCATGTTGAACACAAGGGCGGTTGGGCACGAGAAGCGTCGTATACTTAATTTTTTCGTCTTCAGCTCATCCTTCTGTCAGTTTCCTCATGCGCTTCTTTTTTTCCAAAAGTTGGCCATCATTACACTTGTGTTCTTCGCGCCTCTTGCCCTTAAGGAATTGTCTTTCTGCATAGCATGTAATATCAGTTATGAAAAAAAAAAATTCTAATCTTTGAGGGTATATTTTCTTGAGAAAGCAAGATAAAAGAGTTAACAACTTGTGGCTAAATATGTCGATACTGCCTATAGATGATGATGCTACTGCGTATATAAAGTACCTATCAAAAGAATTTTTCTTGATAGTATCTCCCAGTTATATGCTATTAAGGCAAGTCCTTTATTGTCCTGAGCATCATGTACTGATGCGCTACCACTCACTAGCAGATTTCAATGTCAATACAATTCTCCCGTTCAATCAACTAATTGCGCCTAGTTGGGGTTCATTATATGAATGTCACCACTCTATTCAGGCCCAATTCATTCAAATACTAAATAATTTGTCTTTTAAGGCAAAGTAGGTGTAATCTAACTAGAGTTCTCTACAACACAATACTCTTACTAAAATAAGTTACACCTTCTATGATACACTTTGTATTTTGGGACATCCCAAAATGTTTGAACACCATAATATTCGTATACTACTTTCACAGCTGTCAAGAATTTCAGTTCATTAAACTATTGTACTTTTAAACTTTGCTGTGATGTTTCCCCTATCAAACTAACTTATCAACCATTACTTTAATATGTTTCTCCCACTATCACTAATATAATATATATGTCAAATTAACATCCTAGACCTGTGCCTAACTTATCAACCATTACTTTAATATGTTTCTCCCACTATCACTAATATAATATATATGTCAAATTAACATCCTAGACCTGTGCCTAGTCAATGTTGCATATAAAGTGAAGCGAGGAAGTACTTATTAAAGATTTTTTTTTAGATATCTGTATGTTTACAGGCACTCTTAAGTCTTAAGTTGGACTTTAGTCCTCATTCTGTTGTATTTTGCATATTCGTAAAACTCTTATGTCATTATCCATGTCGCTCAAGGTATTTCTCTCCATGCAATACTTGTAAAGCATATGTTGTATTTTTATTATTTGATCAACTCTATTTGTCTAGAGAATAACTAGCTCTTTATGCAATACTGGCCTTGTAACTGAGATCTGAGAGTGCTGAAGACTACCAGCTTTTATGTAGTCATTAATCTGCATAATCTGTTAAAAGCTGTATCGATCCAGCTAAATTGTGAAAATAACTGCTTATAAACATGTTATGCAGAAATATGCCAAGCATGTTGGCCTGAAGAGAGATTTTCGCTTAGTTGTACGAGGTGCTGCCCGAAACATGATAAAAATTCTCAATGGTTCTGGTAAATTATCAGAAAACCTATTTTATTTTCCTGAACATTTGATGTTATACTTTTTGCCTTCTGTGTTTATCTTTTATTCAGATTTATATCATGCTTCTTCCCATTTTTCCGTTTTCCTATATTGACATCAAGACAGAATGATGTCTGAAAATCTTTGATGTAATGCACTTAGCTCTAAGGGGCCATATCTGCTCCTCTTTGGTGAAAATTTCATGATGTATATGATTCACACTCAATGGTAGACTTCATTAGCTTTGTTTGCAATTGAGGCTTAATTGTTATTTTTACTTATTTATTTTTTGTTAGACTTCATTAACTTTGTACAGGAATATGACATTCTGTATAAGGTTTTCCCCTTCTTTTGCTTTTTTCTTCTCTTTCCTTTTTGCTTTTGGCATAGGGGACTGCCCACTTTTGTACATTCTGATCAATTTCTTGGTGTCTGGATTTGATCTTTCGGTAATATCTTTTGTTTACTGATCAGAAAAAAGAGGTAAAAAACTCATTACCATTCAGCGGCAGTTATTAGTTTTTGATGGTGTGTATTGATAATGTCTGTAATTTGAGGGTTTTAGTGTTTTTGTGGTTAAGCAAACTCTAGTCTTTTTGTTCTTTTTGTTATTTGGCGTGTGATGTAGGGTAGTTCATGCTTGTTATCCGTTGCAGTGTGTATGGTTCTTATGTTGTTGATATGAGTATGTCATATTAGGATTTCAGTTAAACTCACTCTGATCCACTGTAGAAAAACCTTAAGATTAGCAGCAGTAGTTGGCTTTTATAATGCATATTAGTAGTGCCGTGTACCCTTGTGTTATTGAAAGTCAAAGGCTAGAAATAGCTTCTCGTGAAGAATAATAATCAACTCTTCTTTAATGATCTAATGGTTGTCCATTTAAATTTGACCAATCAGGTTTTGAGCATGATGACTTGTATTGATGAGGATTCAAGTTTTTAGAGCCCTTTAACTTTTCGAGAGTCTCAACCTAGCCCTTTAAATATTGTTAAATTCAACAAACATTTTATTTTTGGTTTTGTCCTTCTGTTAAAAAGGGCAAACAGCCCTCAATAATAGGGGGCAAAAACGGCGTCTAGCATTGACCTCAGTACCCCAGTCTATTTAGCATGGATTCTGGGATCATGTTTGTGAAGTCCGTTAGCCTTTCTTAGCTGATAGCTTTGTGACAGACAAAAGGTATATGAAAAAATGTCAGCTGAATACCGAAATAGCTGAAGGGCTTAAAAATGACTTTCAGTAGCTTGAAGGGCTATTATGTTTTGGTTAATAACTCTTTGCTATTTCTGTTCACTTGCTTCCAATACAGTTATTTGTCATTAGATATAGGGTCAAGGGTAATTCTTATCCTTTACAGTTGCTTACGTGTATTGTTGATATTAGTAGGTCAGCTACATTTCTTATCCTAATGAAGAGCATCTGAAATATAGTACTTAGTAGTTAACTGTTTACTGCTCTTTTTGTGATTGTTAGCAATGATGTTGATGTGATTTGTGATGTAGGAAGCAATACTCATGAAATTTTACTCATTATTTGTTGCTATTCCTTTTTTACTTGCAGACAATGAGGTGCTTATAATTAAAAGTGTCATCCATAGAGACTTCAATGAAATGATAAAGGTAATATATGATTCAGATAAATGCTAGTATGTTTTTATTTCTATATTTCAGTTGGATTCTTTTACTTATTCGTTTCTACATCTTATTTTTCTTAAGGTTGTTATTGTTAGTTTTAGTTGTTCTCAATTTATGCATATTCAATCAAGTGCTACCAGTGAATGATCATAATAGGACTTCTAGTTGATACTTTTTCAGTAACTTGTTGAAGAATTTACAAGTTCAGATAAGAATGCATATGTACTTATAAAGAAAAAAGAAATGAGATAGCTACTTGTTTAAAAATTGAATGCTTAATGCCCCGCCCCCGAACTGATATGAACAAGAATCTGCATATTGGCAGGATCTTCGTAAGTATGGGCTACTTGCTCTCACCCACTGCATGTACTAATTAAAATTGAAATGAAATTTTTGCTTCCTTCTGACGAGTTTTATGGCGACCACCTTGCTCTGCATCTTTTGACCATGGCTTCTTATACTTGATGTATGCAACATTTTATTAATTTTCACCTACTCTAACACTCTAATTGGAGGCATGTTAAGGGAACTCTGACGGAACTAAGCTGTATTTTTGTAGGTGGTGAAATATAGATTTCTTTAGGATTCTGAATAGTGGTGTTGGTAAAGGATGATGAAAAAACATTGACTAGGAAAACCAAAAAAGGGATGATGAAACAACGAATGATGCCTGAAATCAATGAGAAATTGGTGAAATTTTTTAGATCAAGATAAACCAAAGGAGGCTGTCAAACTCAAAGGGGAAAATGTGCCTAAGGTTTAGATAAGTACATTGTGGAGCATAAAACCTTGAAACCCCACCCCCACCCCCAAAAAAGGGAAAAACTGAAGCAGAGGTAGAGTAGGGGAGGGGATTACCTAGGGATGTCTGTGAAAATTGCTGAACTTGGTTGCAGGATAGATTACTAAGTAATTTTCTTCAGAAAACAGCATAGCTTTGCATTATACTGGGTAGAACTGGAGATTGAAAATGTCTTTGATGATGCGATTGCTAAAAGCATAAGGGATTTGTTTATTTATTTTCAACATTTTGAGGCAGTGGTTTTTACTCTCTGTCTTTGGGCCATGAATGACTTGTAAAGATGTGTGCTTGATTATGATTATAAAAGAAGCCCAACTACAATTTCATGGCATGGTGGAATACGATTTCATAAGGTGGCGTGGGTTCTGATGCTTTATGATACCAAATTCATTTGAGAAAATGACAGACCTCCATTATTCATTACAGAAAATCCGGAATCCAGTCTATCTGTTCCAAGGTATCGTGCTACGTAGAGGTGCCAAAGGAACCGGGATGAAATCAATAGAACTAGCACTTTCCATGTGCGACGTTGTTGACATTTATGGTTTCACTGTTGATCCTGGTTACACAGAATGGTATGTTCTATTATTCCTCATCTTTTCCCTCGTAACTTCAGCTTTATTAGTTACACAACATATACACATTTGAAATACTCAGTTAGTTTTCTCTTTGCAACTTTATCCAATGTTGAAAGATTGCCATCTTTCTGGAATATTCAACACCTCTACTTGGATTCCAACTACTTTACCCTTTCTTAACTTTTCCCTGCCATGTCATACATCTAAAGACCATTAAATGTTATCTCTGTGTGGTTATTGCAAAACTTTGTTTTCTAGGACTCGATACTTTTCTACACCAAGGAAAGGGCACAACCCACTCCAAGGGAGAGCATATTACCAACTCTTAGAATGCCTTGGAGTAAGGACATCGGATTACTTCAGCTAAAGTTCAACTTTCAATTTCTTCATTTCTTGTTCGATGCTCTCACTAAGAATTTATATTTTAGGTCATACGAATCCATTCTCCTATGCGAGCAAAGAGAAAGCAAGACTGGTCCGATGTGCCTAGTCGAGAAATGATAAACAGCGCTCACAGAGCTGCATTGCGTCTGAAAAAGAAGCAAGCCGGGCAAGAGGGCGTATTGGGACAATTTGTTAACTGTAAAGTATGGGGCAAATCAGGTCCCTATGGCACTGGGCCTACATCTGGTTCTGCAGATATGACAGATATCAGGAAGTCATCAAATTACAATCGATGGGAAGTCATGCCTTTTGAGAGCTTGAGGGAGGAAGCACGAAATCACTATATTCAGATGGAAGGTGTGTCTTTGTACAAGATGGATGGAAATAAGCTGGATGATCTAGTCTGTGTGAAATCTGAGGCATGAACCAATGGCTTGATATGATGCATCTGTTCGAGTAGAACCTAATTAATGTTTTTACATGCACAAATACGAAGGAACCAAGTGATTTGGGCTCAACACCTGAAGCAGCTTCCTCTTGGAGTGTAAACTAGTGACAGCCACCACAGGGAACTCAGAGCTGAACTGCAAACATTTTAACCATCGTCCATTGAAAGTGCACGCCAAATATGACCGAAATTTGCATATACCTAGTGACCTAAAGGAATGAGCAAAGAAGGGACCATACACTGAGCTGTACTTACCTTTTCTTAAATTACACGTTGATTTTGCAAGTAATACTTTTGTTTCGTTGTTGATTTTCTTTAGTTAGGAACATCTTCTTAGAATCTCATTTCCAGTATAAATTGGATAGAGTATTTTAGTGCATATTCTGTTCGTTCTTTTTGTAAGGACCCGTTTTTCTATCATAACATAACATTAACTGAGAATGCAACGTAAGGCAGGGCATTGGCGCACTCAGCTGCAAAGCAGAAAATAATCATAATGCTACAGCATAACTGAACAATTAAATCCGCAACTACAAATACTGGAATTGGGAAAGACCAAAATCAATAGATGAACTCAAAAGGAGCAAAATGAAAAAACGGAAAACTACTAGATTACTAGTATCAGTATATCCCCCATTGCAAAAAAAAATAAAAATACAATTCTAAATCATCAGGTCGACTTCTTATTCTTGTTGCCACTGTTAAGAAGGTCGTCAGACACAACCTTGAGTTGTTTCCTTTGCTTAGATTTTGCAATCTTTTTAAGCGTCTTTGGATTGGTGATCTTCTGAACCTTAGTCCCAGACTTGAGAATGTTTTCCTGCTTCCTCTTGTCTCTTTCCTCCCTCTGCTTCCTCTTGTCAACCTTGTTCTGCCTTATCTCTTCCTTGAGCTCATTCATCCTCTCCTTGTACGCCTTCTTTATCTCTTTCTCCTTTATCCTCTGCTCCAGCGGCTTCCCCTTCACGCTCACCTTCGCCGCTGATGACCTGTGTTTCCGCGGCTGTTTCCAATTCCTTCCGGATACTCTCCCTGCGATCACCCCGTCGTACGTCGGCCTTCCAAGTACCGGCTTGTTTGGATCCTCCTCAGATGGAACCGCCTGTCTCTTCGACGCTGGAGCTGGATTTTCCTCCTCTACTTCCATGGCCGCTTCTCCATCTTCGAGACCATATCCTAACTCTTTCTCTGCTCTCTTTCGCTTGTATGTTTTCCCTCCGAAGCCTTCGTCCAGGCACCGGAAATCCACGGTGCACGCCATTTTTTTTTTGAAAGACAGCTGCTTCCTCTCGATCTGATATATATCTCGCAAAACCCTAATATACCTGTAATGTCGCTTTCTTTTCTAATTTTAACCTTTTCGACCTGTTCACCTCTTTTGGGCTGGGCCAAATCTCACCGCGATATGGGCCGCCCACCGTCGCGTTTAAGGGGTAAAAATAGCACGGGCTAGTCAGTTTTCGAACTGATCATTCAAAAATAGCCAGTATTTATAAAGTCATTGAAAAATAGCCACTATTTTGCTGTAACATGAAAAGTTCCAGCATAATATCCTGGAGATCGGTGTACCTGTAAATGAACTTCCAGCATATTATGCTGGAACTCCAACACACGGAAAGTTCCAGTATATTATGCTGGACCGATATATTATACTGGAACTCCAGTATATTATACTGGAGTATTTTTCCGGATTTTGAACAGTGTTTTCGTTCAGATTTATCTTTACATGAAAAGTGGCTAAATTTCGATTACTTTTGAAACTGTGGCTATTTTTTAATGACCACTTGTCAATCTAGTTATTATTAAATTTCTCCCGTTTAGGGGATATTATCACATTGAGCCAGCGCCAGAAATTATTTACATCTGGTAGTCGAAAAAGCGTATAAAACTTGTATATTTTTTTTCTATATAACATACACAATATATATATATATATACACACACACACACACACAAAACATATACGAATTTTACACATTTTTTGGTTATTATTTTTACCGCGGCTATACAGTGTCATTTTTCCATGTTTATTCGCAAACTAAACTGAAATAGTATGAAGAAAGAAATTGGAAAAAAGACACTGTATAGCCGCTATAAAAATAATAGCCAAAAAATGTAAAATTTGTATATATATATACTGTATGTTGATATAAAAATTATGCAAGTTTTATACACTTTTTCAACTGCCAAATGTAAATAGTTTTTGGCACGGGCTAAAAGTGATAATACCGTATGAAACAGGCTCCTCCTGAATTATAATAGACATTATGTTATGTTTGATCACGCCCAACTATGCCCTCTAAAAAGGACTCTGCGGACGTTGCAAATATAACCCGAGTATTACGCCCAGGGTCGAATCCACAGAGAGTTAACCTATCAATCACTATCTTTAGACCCACTAAACTCTTCAGAACCAGTTTCCCAGATGTTTGAATTACAGTTGAAGGTCGCTTTACTAACTACGATTGCAAGTAAATTAAACAGCTGTAAATTAAAATGCTAAGGTTGTAAACAATGATGAGAAGAAGCTAAGGCAATGATTTCCCCTATTGAAGGAATCCCTTCTGTTTATGCTCATACAAATTTACCAACACATCTCTATCAATCATGAACGCTCATCTTACCGTAAATCTCTCCCGAGTAATCACAGTAATATACTAATTGCACTCTCCCGAGATACACTAGCTTACTTTATTTCGCACACTTCACTTTACATTACACCCAAGGCTTCGTTATCCCTAATCCCGCCTTTAAACCCGCAATTATAGATTCCTCTTATACTTTGGGAGTGGTGTTGTTCAACAATAACCTAAATATGCACTCTTTTCCAAGTTATGCATACTAAATAGGCACAGCTAATTGAGGATCCTGTCAATTAACTACAACAAGCACAAGTTGAACAAATAGAGATTGAAACTAGCAATTTGTATTCACATAAACAAGATGTTCATCCCCCAATAGGTTCCATCAAAGCCTTAGACAAAGGATTTAGCTACTCATGGCTATGGGAAAACAAACTAAGATAGAATTCATCATAAATAGATTCAATTTTATCACAATTAGCAAAAACAAAGAGAAGCAACAAAGAACTTGATGATCCAAATCCCTCCTTGCCTCTTGCCTCTCTATTCCTTGCTTTAGCCTATGAAAAACCTTGATTGTTTGACCTTGGGCGAGCTTGACTTTATATAGGTTAAGTAGGTTTCTTTCCAGATTTCCAATTTTACCCCCAACTAGCTCTTTTCCGGACCGGCACCGCGCGACTTCGCGCGCCTTTCGCGCGGTTTTCGCGCGCCCTTTCTGTCTCAGCTTGTAACACGCGCGAACTCTGCGCGACTTCGCGCGGTCTTCGCGCGCCTGGGGCTTGATTTTTCTTCCAATTTTTCGTCTTGTTCTTGCACGTACCCAACTCCGAGGGATCGTTTTTTTGCCCATAAATCATTCCAATAACCTCTTGAAAGCATCATATAAGCTCCTCACCCTGCAATGTACACAAATCACAATTAGAGCCTATTTTTCATCAAATAACCATATTATGTCATTGAAATGTAATTAAACGGAAGCATAAACAATAGCTAAATCGCCTAGATTTCGCCTATTATCAATGTTGCAGAATACAAATACGTATTGAATTAAAATTTAAAACCACAAAGCTACTCATCTTGTTGCCACTGCTTGAAACTTGAATATAGCGTAACTTTTAGCTTGAACGAAATTTGTGCTAGTAGGGACATGTTGACTCGCTTTTGCACTGTTTTACAAACAAAAAAATAAACTGGAACTTGATGCTTTAATTGCTGTAATTAAACTTAACTCGTCTAATGATACTGATGCCCACCCCCTCCCCTAGGAAATGCAAAACACAAATCTTTAATTGCATGACCCTCTTATAAAATCGATTGGACGTAATACGCCTTTAGAGTAGCTAACGTTGTTGATGCATTAGCGCACTGGATGACCTGTACGGATGGCAATTTTGTTCTTTTAAAAAATAAAAGTTTTATTCCTATTTGGTAGAAAGTATGTTACTAATCTTCTTTCCCACGGGAATTGGAGATCTGAACCCAGTTTTAGTGGATTATGGTCCAAATTACTATAAAATTGGATCAAATATGGTCTACAAAATTTTGACCAAGCTATAAAACCAAGAGTTGATTAATTGCATGAGTGTAAAGTCTATTTTTTTTTTTCAACATGTGTAAAGTCTTTTCAGTGTTCTATAATTTGTGTAAATTGTTCCATGATTTGCATAAAAGATTTATTACTAAAACATGAGAAGAATTGGAGAATCTACAAACAATTGCACAATCTAGTCTAGGGGAAAAAGTTACAAGGAGAGTGTTTGAGCAAATAAATGCTAAACTAATTAGTAACGGGATAATGGGGTGAATCTCAGTTGAGCTTAATAAATCTTAGATCAAATAGAACGAAACTCTTGTATAGTGAGAAGCGTTTAAGAGCATTAATTAGTGAGTTCAATATACAAAGATTGACAAAATATGTAATATCATAAATGTGCAATAAATGCAAGAAACGACAATGATTATAGTGTAAAGGAACTGCCACCCAATGATTGTGTGATTGGGTGCCTCTTCTCTCTGACGACGTGAAAAGGTATGCAGTTGATATGAATGTGGAATTTTTGAGATTTATGGATGAAGGTTGAATAACATGTGCTTGAATAATGTGAATAAGACAACTCTTTCGTATATTCTTCTCCCAACTTTACAATGTTGTCGCGCCCCCTTTTTTCCTCTTCGTGGATAAAGTCCCGGTTTCGGTATTTCATGGGGAATCGACTCGTTTCCTTTTGGGAATTGGGTATTTGAAGAGTCGCCACCTAACGGATTATGGTGCGTTAGGTCACCTAAAGTAATTAACTCATGTAACTAGTTTGCATCACCAGAGATTAGGGTAAGGGCTCGAAATAACCTTGAGGCGAAGGTGTTAGGCACCCCTCGCGGTCCACAACAGTGGGTCCCGGCCGAACTTATATGAATCGGTCATTTAGCAAGTAAACAATTTCAACAAATATTCGCAAATAAAAGCATGTTTTTACATTCTAAACACAGGTATAATTCAGGTAATGGGAGCAAGAGAAAGGTTTGAACAACTTGCACATATGTAAAGAAAAGAAAGTTTATAAAATTTAAACACATATGGAATTGGGAAAGGGGGAGGGGGTCCTAGGTTGGTTAGCCTACAGGATCATACCCACACAATGCCTGGTAATCACTCCTCAATGAGGGGCTACACGTGCCATTAGCGCGTAGTCATCATATCCTTACTACCCAATTCCATCCCCTTGGTCATAGCCTAAAGCGTTCTAGCAACCTTGAGAGATATCCTATGTGTGCACTACCCGTCGCTTCCTTGTGGCCCTGGAGGCATTTAGGACCTCTAATTTAGGTAGTTCTAGACCATCCTAAGGCACTTAAAGGAAAAAAATCTAGGCGTCAACCAAAAACAATTAAGACTGCACTAAAGAGAGAACAATTAGAGGCTCACATTTACCTCCACAAACAGAGCAAGAAAGTGCACGTCTTAAACACAGTTTTAGGTATTTAAAAGAGGCCCTATAACATGATATCTGGGTGAGCAGAGAATATGCAGTATTGAGTTAATACCAAAGTGTAAAAGAACTTAAACCATTTGCCTACCGATTTTTTTAACCTGTTGAATATGAGCAGTCTCAAATAACAAGGCATAGTTTTATAGTTTGCAGAATTTTAGTCGCCCTACAGGCTTGCCTAGGTGTGTAATAGTGATGTCCTATGAGCATGGTATCTAATCATTGATCAGGAATGCAGTAAAACAGTAAGCAATCTTAAACGGGCAATTTGAATCCTATAGGCATGCTTTCTAGTGATATTGATTAACACGTTGTTGAAGAAACGAGTAGGTTAGTTAATTAAACCGATTTAGAATCTACAAATGTGAGTTAAACTGATTTTAGATCTAACTAAAGCTGATTTAGATCCTATAGGCATGATTTCTAATTAAACATAAAGGTGAAACAAGCAGAATCTATTTGATCAAAGCAAAATCCCTATATGCGTGATTTCTATTAAAGCTGATTTTAAATCCTATAGGCATGATTTCTAATTATATGAAATGGAGCAGGTAGAATTCATTTCAACCAAGAAATCCTATAGGCAGATTGTCTAACACAGCACATGTAAATCAAAATAAACCCCATAGGCATGTTATCTACCCAACTTTACCCACAATATACAACTACCCTCCCTTTGCACTAGTCACCACAATATTTGTTTACAATTAATTATTACAGACCAAGAATTGAATGAATTACATAAATATAAATATACATTAAACTATAGGGAGCCTGAAGTAGGCCCAAAGTAGTTTCCAAGCCTTCAGTAGTCTCAAGTGCCTAAAATTTCATAGCCAATTTCATGTCTAGGTGTGTCAGAGTTCTCTAAGGACCTCAAGGATCCCGGGCAGTACTCACACCCAGACCTTACTCAAGTAAGAACTGATTTATGTGCAGTGTGGAAGTGCCAACCCTGATATGCCAGAGTTCAGAGAGATCTCAAGGGTCTCAAAGCAGTACACATACCAGAGAGGAAGGACTTAGTAATCTAAGAGTAATGTGAGAGTGCATAATGATTTGAAAGAGTTTGGTAAACAGTATAAAGGAAGGTCTTAGGAATGAAAAGAGTTTTCTGAAAACCTGTACTAGTTTGAGTAAAACAGTAGTTTGAAAAGCATGAAAAAGAACATCTTGAAATCAGAATACCAGTCCCAGAACAGCTTCAGAAAAACACTTTGGCAAACAGACTTCACACAAGGAGAAAGGGGTAGGGGACACCTAGAATGCACCTTAGTGATAGCAAACAAATACACAGATTCCTCAAGAAGTTATGGAATTGACAAGATAGTTGCAAAGATATGTTGAGAACACATAGGTCTTTAGACATGACCAATACACACAACTATAGTACCTTTGAAAGGGCTAGATGTCTTAACAGGATCTTATTAGAGAAGTAGAGTAGGTAAGACTTAGATGAACAAACTAGACAAGCACTTCATGAAGCATTCAAAGTTTTAGAAATACTAATCACATGTAGAACAAACAGAATTTAGACATGCTGGGTGAGACAGTAAATAAACAATGCAGCTTGGACATACTAGTGAACAAATAAGATTCATGCAATTATCTAAAGCAGGATTGGGCATGCTAAACAGTATACTAGTTATAGCTTTTAACAGAACAAACTTAAACATGCTGAGTGATACAGTAATTAGGCAGTGTAATCTAAGCATGCTGGTTACACATTGAGCATATGACAATAGAATAGCAAATAGAACTGGAAATCACAACTAATGAACTACAGCAACAAAGAAACACATAGTTTTGGAATGTGAATTAAATCAGGAAATACCAGTCAAGGAGAGAATACAGAGTATAGAGCAGAGATGGTGCAAATAGCCAGCTTTGGCTTACAGCCGGCTGGATTACTGAGAATTGCAAGTAATAGAAGAGAATAGAGAGCCTTTGAGAGAGTGAGAGTGTGGAGGAACTAATGTTCGTGTCTAGAGGTTAAAATAAAGAGAGTTTAAATAGTAGCTCAAGAGTAGAGCAAATAAGGTAAAGCAATCAACAATCAGTAATTAAGGAATTTCAGAATTAATTACACGAAGATTCAGCATAGTCTTCTCCTTTAATTAAGGAAAATCAACCAACGGTAATGACAGGAACTAATTAAGGCAACAAGTTCAATTAGACCGAGTAAAGAAGTAAGAATCAGAGATCTTATTAAGGAAAGAGTTCAAATCAAACCAAAAATAAAGAGCTTCGGAGTACAATAGTCAAGGGTTTAATTAAGGAAAGAATCATGCAAAGAGTCAGCAAGTATCGCAGACAATTTCAAATAAGGAAAGAAAGGAATCGTCAGGAAACAGATTGATAAATCAAGAATTCAAAACAACACTGATTTAAGGGTGAAAATATAGGTTTACCATTAATAGGCAAAAAATGAATATAGACACATAGAATCGGTAAAAAGTCGAACCAAGAACCTTAATAGAGGCACATTAGGATAAAAATCACAAGACATCGGATTAGGCTAAAGAGCAATCACAGGAACCAAAGCATAGGACAAAGTCAGTACACAAGTAACTCAGAAACCAAACAAAATGTTGAAAAAATTAGGGTTTTTAGCATACACGAGTTGGGGTTAAAGCAAATCTTACGAAATCGGTTAAAACACATAAGAAACAGAAGATTAAACACTCAAAATTATCAAACATTTTGGAGAAAGAAATTTTCGGGAAACCCTAGTTTAGAAAAAGTGGAAAACCATTCGAAAATCAGAAGGTTCTTGTAAAACTCATATGAAATAGGCTCGATCCATCTCAGATCTTGTACAGATCTGAGAAGTTCAAAGGGTAAAAATTAGGGTTTCGAGAAGAACAACACAGAGGTGAAGAAGCAGGCTTAGAAATCCATACATATAGGAAGATCTTACTCAAATCGAACCGGAACAGCCTGAAACAGGCGAGCAAAGACCAAAGGCGTAAGCAGACTAACCCTGGTCCCTTGAGGACCCTAGAGATGATGATACCAGCATAGGAGAGGCTGTTAGAGGCCTGGGGGTGGTGAGAAACCACCATGAATGGCCATAGATGAGTGCCTGCGAGGATGGATTAGGGTTTAGACTTGAGAACATTTGAGAGAAGAGGGGATTAGGTGACGACGGGTGAGGGTGTTAGAATGATTAGGGTTTAGGGGGTCGTTTGATTAAAAAAGGCAAGTATTGATGTGGACCGTTGATCTAAAGGATCAACGGCCACGATTTGATGGGGATCTTGGGTCGGGTAGGTGCAGATTGGGCTTGGGTGAATTGGGCTGGTATTAAAGGGGTTAAAACTGGGCTGATTAATAGGCTAGGTCCGAATAAAAAAGGGGCTATTTGTTAAATACATAATTAATTGCCAAAACAATTTTAAAAATGGTTAATAAATTACAAAAAATGACTTTCATGCATGGAAATATTTTAAAGTAATTACTTAATATTTAAAAAATATAAAAGGCTATTTTCGGTAAAAAAAAATCTAATAATGCATGCATAGGCTATAATTGTAAAGTAATTGCAATTACATCCTAAAAATACAAACGTGGTTAATTGTGCAATAATTGAAACTTAATACAAATGCAAATAATAAAATTAAGCCATAAAAATTATTAGAACTGTTTTGTGATGCAATCAATGATTGTTTTATAAATAGAATAATGGGATAAATATTTTAAAAATGCAGAAATTGTATAAAAACACTAATTGACGCCAAAGCATAGTTTTGAAAATATTATGGGAAAAATTGGGTATCAACAATGTGTTTCTTGGTTCTCCAGAAGGCAGGTTCCCCCCTTGGTTCCCTCTCTCTTCCTATTTATAAGGGATATTCCCCAAAAAACCCTAAAAAGTACAACATATAGAATATCCAAAGGAATATTCTTTCTGTCTATTTCTGAGTTTAAGTTACCGTTGCTACTCTATCTCAGCTGGCCGCTTCTAGTCGCCGGCCTTTATTTTGACGACCGCCAGTCGCTGTATCGTGGCCGACCCCGTCCTATGTCTTACTTATCCGTTACCGTGGTTACCAAATTTGGACCTATACAGTTAGTCACTCCGCTTGTTGAGGTCATAGCCCTGCACATCCTTGATAAGTGGACATCATTCATTTATGTTTTGGGAGAATTTGGTTGTTAGAGTACGCCGGGTGGACCAAGATCGAGAGAGCGACACGTCCTGTGGAACCCTGATTGATGTGGTTATCAAGATGTGACGTCACTCCCACGCGCATCATCATTACGCGTCTTCGCGTCTTCCCGAGACAGCGTCTGAATGCTTGTCGCTTTGGCTCTAGCGCCATTGGCAGTCTTCTGCTTCGATTCTCGCGCCATCCAGCCCTATAAATAGGTGGGGGTTTCGTGTTTTTCAGAAATTTTTCGCCATTTCCTTCCTTGTGTATACATTATCCTCCTTTGATCATCTTTTTTAATTCTTTAGCTCTGTTCCTGTGGTTCTGCTTCCTGTCTTCCCTTTCAGTCACTGTTCCTCATTTCAGGTTTACTAGCGCACCCTCTATTACCAAGATGCCCCGAACCTTCCGTGCACACGATGAAGTTTCCGACGCCACTCCATTGTCTGTGGCCCCTCCTTCCGGTGGTGAGGATATTGCGGCTGAGGAAGGTGACAGTTTCCCTACCATAGAGGAGATACTCCCCATAAACCCTATGTCCAAGAACGGTTTCCACAAGGAACCTGCTCCTTCTCCCGTTCTGGTAATTTATGAAACCGGGCCATCTCAGATAGATGAACTCCGGTCTACATACAATATTCCTCCCCATGTCGAGATGGTTCCGGCTGGGAGGGATATCGTGGAGGTCCACAGACCGGGATATTGTGCTTTTTACGTGTATCCTTTCGTAATTGGTCATACCCTCCCTCTTCTTCCGCTGGCGGAGGAGTTCTGCCGGTTTTATGAAGTTTTCCCGGCACAACGGTCTCCGTACTTGTATAAAATCTTTTTGGTGCTGACGAAGTATGCGGAGTTGGCTGGGTGTGAGGTTGGCATTCGCCACCTTTTACATTTATTTTCCCCGAGCTTTCATAGGGTACCATGATACATCGGCGACATCGTGGGACCAGGGGTTAGTGGTTGGAACGGATGACAGGGCGAGCCGAAAGTTTTGGCACAAGTATTTTTTCATCAAAATGGAGCACTTGGTATAGGGCCCTACTGGATTTCCAGAGCAGTGGAATCATAACCATAGGTGCCGGTGATGTACGCTTGTTATCTACTTTTGTTCTTTTTTATTTTTATTCACCTTGGACTTTTCTGTACAACTGAGAGACGTGCACCCTTTCCCGTCGTCGGTATTGAGGATTGGGTAGATCGCGTACTACCTCACATGGTGGGGATTCAAGATTGGGCCACTTTCTTCAAACGCTTTGGACCGAAGGTTCCGTCTGGTAAGTGTTCTTTTGCTCCGACCTTCGGTTGTTTGCTGTCGTTTATTGATACGATCTCTTTGTGGTGACAGGCCGATAGATTTTCAAGAAGAAGGCTCCAATCCCGGCATTTTGCCAGGCCGTTGCAATGGCGGGGATGCAATTTACTTTAGCTGAGTCCGTCCGCGGAGGTCGTACTCAGACTGTACCAACAAGAGACCCTCCTCAGGACGTCGCTGTACGGGACGAGATCTCTTCCCGACCTACCTACCACCTCATAGATGAGTCTTCCAACGGGGATGAATCGCCGTCGAGAAAAAGGAGGAGGGTGGAGCTTGGGAAGGCCGTCGCCACCGATCTTGAAAAGAGAAAAATCGTTGCTTCGAGAGTGGCGTCTTCGCCTAGGTCAGGCACAGGGGCCTTTTTTATGGTGGACGCCATTTTGGCGGGGAGGTCCCTTAGAGCCGAAGAGGTATGTCAAGGCGGGGGACCTGTATGATTTGCTGAAGGCGGCGCGTCGTCTGCTGCCGGAGGAGATGGAGCGGCGCATGTGGAGGATGATGGTTCAGGCTCAGACATCGATCCCGAAGATGTGCGAGCTTTCTTGGAGCGAAATACCCGCGTGGAGGTGAGGACGGAGGGTCCTAACCGACACGTAGTCATTCCTGTGGATTACGACCTTTTGGCGAACTCCGAGCAGGCAGCATCAGCATTTACCCCTTTGTGCGCTGCTTCAGAGAGCACGGCGCTTCAGGCGATGAGTGACGCGGAGCTATCGCGGAGTATTTCCACCATAGCTTTGCGGGTAAATGTTTTCTTTTCTTTTTGTTTTTGGATTCGTTTTGTATGCGTAATCTACTTAAGCTGACATTCTTTCCTCTGCATGTTAGACTCTCATCACGGAGATCGAGCGCGATCGGAGGGATAAGTGAAGGACGGCCATTTTTGGGAAGGTGGCCTCTAAGTACAAAGAGTACCGCACCAAGCATCATGCATTGGCCGATGTCTTCAGCAATTTTCAGTTTTTCCGTGACGGCTTAAGCAGAAGGAGGAAGAGTTGGCGCAGAAGATTCAAGAGTTGAAAGAGCGGGATGAAGAGCTGATGAAGGCCATTGACCGATGTAGTGAACTTGAGCCGGCTCTTAAGGCCAAGGAGGATGAGTTTAAGGTGAGCAAGGGGGTGATGGCCGAGAACGCCGACCTTCAAGCGCAGGTGGCCACTTTGACTGCTGAGCTTGGTCGAAGAGAGGCAGAGGCTGTCGATCTGATGTGCGAACTGAGCGTTAAGGCTGATGGATTGGTGTTGATACCCAATTTTGTCCTACTCTTCCTTTAGTTAATTTCTTTACGCTTCTCGATCTTAATGCCTTGGACAAGTTATTTTATATAATTCTTGCTTTTCAATAATTTTCTTTTAAAACAATGATGTATTAATATTATCAAATATATAAGTATTAGATTTTTATGTTTAAAGTGTTAAATTTTAGTCCAAGCTATTAATACAAAGAAGCCCAAAGAAATTAATATAAAGAAGGAAAAAGCCTACCACCCATTCTCTTTCATTGGCCCACTCTTAAATAACTAATAAATAAATAGGCAAAATTTAAGGAAAATTTCCATAAACATAGCGACGTTACTATTTTACATACATGGCAACTAAACAATTGTATTTGTAACAGACACCTTTAAATCATGTACTCATAATCAGGCACCTAATGCGTTTATTTCCTTAATAAAAATGTTCCTAGTACTTTTTATGACATTTTCCCTATATTTTTCTCTTGAAACCCATCCTAAACAAATTTAGTTGGTAATATATTTTCCATTTTTTTTAAAAAAAACTAATTCATTACGTAATAAAATTTCTACTATTTGTACATGGATTCTTTTTACTAGAAAATGCACATGTATTTTTTATACAATATAAACTCTAGCGAAAGTATAGGTCTGTGACAACCCGGCCAGTCGTCTCATGAGTTACCGCTCCGTTTCCCCCGTTTCTGCTTTTTTATGCTTCGTTATCCGTGTTTTGTGGTATCGGGTTGGTAGAATCGAGTCCGGAATAATTTTGGTAAGGTTTGAGACACCTAGTCTCTTTTAAGAAGGTTTAAGTTGAAAAATTCAACCGGATGTTGACTTATGTGTTAGAGGGCTCGAATGTGATTCCTATGGTTCGGTTAGCTTTGGGAGGTGATTTGCGACTTAGAAGTGTGATCGGAATGGGTTTTGGAGGTCCGGAGTAGAATTAGGCTTGAACTGGCGAAGTTGATATTTTGGCGATTTCCGATTGGTAGGTGAGATTTTGATCCGGGGGTCGGAATGGAATTCCGAGAGTTGCAGAAGCTTCTTTATGTCATTTGGGATGTGTGTGCAAAATTTCAGGTCATTCGGACGTGGTTTGGTTGGGTTTTTTATCAAAAGCATATTTCGGAAGATTTTAGAAACTTAGGCTTGAATCCGATGTGTTATGAGTGATTTGATGTTGTTCGAGATGTTTTGATGATTGGAACAAGTTTGAATAAGGTTTTAGGATGTGTTGGTGCCTTTGGTTGAGGTCCCGGGGGCCTCGGGTGAGTTTCGGATGGTCAATCGGACCATTTTGTGCCTTAAAAGATTGCAGATTTTGAAGTTTCAGGTGTTGCAGAGAATTACCCTTCGCGATCGCGTAGAGTGTATCACGATCGCGTAGAAGGATTTGAGGAAGGCCTGAATTAAGCCTTCGCGTTTGCGGAAGGCTGGGAATTTGTGCATCGCGTTCACGAGAAGGCACTCGCGATCGCGTAGAGGAAGATGGGTCTGATGGGCTGAAGGGTGATGCATTTGCGTAAGGGTCTTCGCATTCGCGAAGGTATAGGAGCAAAAGGCATCGCGTTCGTGACCTGTATGTCGTGTTCGTGTAGAGTAATTTTTTGGAGTTTAAAATTTGTTCTTCGCGATCGCGTGGGAAGTATCGCGATCGCGATGAAGGAAAAGCAGACCTGGGCAGAATGTTTTAAGTCATTTCATCCGCGATTTTGGGTCTATTTTCACACATAGTTGATCATTTTTGAGAGCTTCTTGGTGGAGATTAAAGAGGGATTCAAAGGGAATCGATTGGAGGTAAGAATTTTGGAACTAAAACTTGATTCTATGGTGAAATCTAACTAGAATTTCATGGAAACTTGAACTAAAAATGGAAGAGCTAGGGCTTGGAATTTTGGAATTTTGATTTGGGATTTGAGGGGTCATTTGGACTCCGATTTTGGTGCTTTATATGCATAGACTCATGGGGAGATAAGGAATCCGTTGATGTGAAAATTTCTGAGTTTCGAGAAGTGGGTCCGGGGCTCGGGTTTTGCTAATTTCATGATTTTTGGTATTTTTCGATTGTTTTCGCTTGGGCTTTGATCCCTTAGCATATTGTGATGTATTCGCTCTGATTTTGACTAGATTCGACGCGAGTGGAGGCCGATTCGAGAGGCAAAGGCGTCGCGGAGTAGTATTTTCACCGGTTTGAGGTAAGTAACCATTGTAAATTTGGAGCTGAGGGTACAAACCCCGGTAGTTGATTTGATAAATGCGGTGACGCACATGCTAGGTGACGAGCGTGTGGGCGTGCACCGGTAGGGACTGTGACTTGGTCCGTCCCGTAACGACTATTAAGCCGCGTATTTTATTTGGAAATGTTATATTATTCTGGATTTTGGATCCTTATACTGTATTATGGGTTTTATGCTATGTTTGGGGCCTTGTGCCGATCTGTAGCAACCCTTAGGGGCATTTTAACTATTTTCCTCACTTTACTTGTTAAAAGCATATCCTTAGTCATGTTTTACCTGTTAAATGTTTAAAACTGGTTTTATCATTCTACTCCTATTATGAGGACTGTTTAGGCTGAGTTCCCTAATTTCTGTTGTGATGCACGAGAGGCTGTGAGGCTAATGACTGAGAGATGTTGAGAACCTTATGGCGAGGATATTATATGTATATATATTATGGACCGGGCTGCACGCCGCAGCGATACTTATATGGATTGGGCTGCACGCCGCAGCGATATATATATATTGGATCGGGCTGCACGCCGCAGCAATATGACGCTTGGGATGTAGGAGCCCCTCCGGAGTCTGCACACCCCCAGTGAGCGTAGTCGACTATATATACATGGATCGGGTTGCGCGCCGCAACGGTTATTATGCTTTCTATTATTATGAGTTAATACTGAGCCGAGTGCTAATGGTGAATATTGTGTGACTAGAGTTGAGTCACGTGTGACTGAGAGGCTGCCCGAGGGGCTATCTTTTGAGTGATCTCTTGCCCAAGGGGCCCTGTTATGATGTTTCTACTATTTTCAGTTGTTTTTATAAATAAGCCTCTGTTGGATATATTTGTCAAGTTACTGATTTCAATGTTTAAACCGAAAATGATGAATTTATGACAGAACTGATTTTAAAGTTATATGTTTTGAACTGCTCGTCACTGCTTTCAGTCCATTGTTTACTTTAGTTACTTACTGAGTTGGCGTACTCACGTTACTCCCTGCACCTTGTGTGCAGATCCAGGTGCCCAAGAGGCCGAGTTAGAGCTTTCAGCTGTCTTCCAGCATTTGCCGGGGATTTCGAGGTAGTTGCATGGTGTCCGCATCCCTGATTTCTCCCTCCTATCTTACTATTTTTCTGCATTTCTAGACTATCTATGTAGTGGGTTGTTCAGACTTGTATTAGAGGCTCTAGACTCGTGACACCAGATCAGTGTGGGCTGTGTAGTCTTTCATATTTTGCTGACTTCCACGTATCTACCTTGCTATTTCAAATACTCATTATGATAATTGGTAATTTAACCGTGTTAGCAAATAATTTATTAAATTAAAAATGGGTTGTGGTTCGATAGTTGGTCTGGCTTGCCTAGTAATGTGATAGGCGCCATCACGACCGGTATTTGGGGTCGTGACAAGGTCTTTATATTTTACATATATTTCATGAAAATATAATGTATATTTAAGGTATTTATATACTTATAAATCAAGTAATTTTATATTATTATTATTATTATTATTATTATTATTATTATTATTATTATTATTATTATTATTATTATTATTATTATTATTATTATACTAGGATGATTAGCCCAACAAATAAAAGCTACCCAATCTCAATACAAACTTGAGCCCAACAGAATTCGCCCATTAGACTTTAACCAGCCTATTTAGCCCAAAAACAAACATTGCCCTAGTTTCTTTTCCTTATTAACAGTCACCCCAGGGTACTCTTCCCCTCTCTTTCTTTTTGGCAAAAAAAGTTTAATCCCTCTTTCAGCCATGGACAGATCTGTCTACACCATTTTCATACAAGTTGATTTGTTTCTTATCCTCTCTCCTATTTCGAGCAAAGGGTACAAAGAGGCAGATAATTATCAAACCATATCTTCACTTGTTCATGAATTGTCAAGGCCGAATCTCTGCAAATCTGAATCAATAAGGAAATTCGATCAATATCTCTTCAGAAAATCTGAACCAAAAGGCTACATTTTTTGATTCCAAAGCCAACCCCTGACATCTCTGCCTCTTTTCTTTTGAAATTCAAATGGCTAAACTTTTCCTTCAAATCCCGCTCAGAAACCCTAGCCATAACTTGGGGATGCACCTATAAATACCTCTCAAAGTTTCAGCCGAGATCCATCTTAGAATTCCCTCTAAAAAACAAAGTTTTAGTATCTAAAAGAATCTCCAAGCTAAGTTGTTCATTTGATATTGACTATCATCTCTGAAAGACCTTAGTGTTGTTTAATCTTTCAATATCTGTTCAATTCGATTTAGTTAAAAGAGGAATAGATCTGAAGCCTCGCAAGCCCCAAGTTCACCGCCCCACAAAAGGTAAAATCCGACTTTTTGATCATGTTCTTTCACTTAAAGGAATTGTATTTGCTTAAAAAAAGCATGTCTTAGGTTTATTTTTTATCTGTTTTTGTGGAATGCGCATAGAATATTTTCTGATGCTCAGGTGATGTGAAGAATCCACACTTTAAGTCATGTTTGTATTCAAATTGGTTGTGTTAAAACTTTACTCACTAAATCATGCTATTTGCTATTGTATTCTCGACTGTTTGAAGAAGTGATGGTGTTCAAATACAATAAAAATAATGTTCTTTAGAATTTCATGTCTGACAAACATCCTGCATCAAAATACTTTTGAATTTTATTCATGACTAATTTTATTTCTTTATTTTTGAGTTTAAACACTGTAGTAGAAAAGCATAGCTTATTATGGAGTATTTTGGCATTATGGAGATAATAACAGTGAGAGATAACCATTCTCATGCTTAGCTTGAATATACCTTTAGGATGTAAAATTGATCTGACCCATGTTTTATTATAGAAGCATTAGATTTTGATTCTGTTATCAATAGTATTCATATCATTAGGAACCACTGTTTTATATAATATAAACATGGCAACGCATAACTTGCTCATATATTTAATATGACTTCTTTCACCGCTAAATAAGATATGAAAACATGATGTTAGGTTTTTTATAATCTTTAACTAACTGGGAATACTCGATTATTTTGTGAACCTAATGACTTTGTGCTCTTGAGACTTGATTTAGGTATTGCCATCTTTGATCGACATAAAATGACTTAAAAATGGTGTAGGATGTGTCCCTTTTTATTATTGAGTTAGTTCAAGTCACATTAATTAAGAACTAATTTCTCCTAGCAAAGTTAGAGCTTTTTCCTATGTTTCGGTTACTACGGCATGTAAAGATATTAGCTCTCGTATAAGTTGGTATGATTTATTTGCTGCCTTTCTCCTATATTTTCTGTGTTCGTTGAGAGGCAGATGTTCCTCTCTAACCCATCTCTTTGCTTTTCTTTGTCTTGCATGACCTGTGGAACCGTGAGGAGTCCCACATTGGGACTCAATGCCGGCGTTTAGAACCAGCATTTGCATCTCCTCCTTCATTCATACCTCTCGCTCTCACGAATTACATCCAGACAGATAGCTAGAGATGAGCGAGAGGAAGCAGCAAATACTCCTTTCTTTATCATGATGGTTTTATTTTTATTTTCATTATGCTTTGTTTATCCTGACTCACTAATTTGTTACATTATTTGTGTTTGCTTTTTTTTTTTTGTGACAACTTAAGTTAGATATACATTAGATATTAATTGTCTGGGGTAGCTTAGAAGCCACTTATTTTCAGAACTGGAAAGATTTTAGAGTAGCTTTTTGATGAGTTGAAAACTAATTAAGTTATGGGATTGAGATAATCTTTGGTGTAAGTTCAAAAAATGAAATTCTTTCTCTAACTTGTCGCTATTCTTCTTAAATCAAACCTCTTTTAAAGACCGTTGTTGGTTAAACAAAAATACTTAATCCTTAACCTTTTTTTTTCAAAAAAAAAAAAAATGGAACTCCAGATCAGTTTCTAAGAAAGTACCAAAGTACGTCTTTGACATTATTCAAAATCGGCAACAAGTATTTTCTTCACAACATGGCTTCGTCCATTTTCTTTAATTAATTTGCATATTCTCCCTTTTTTCAAACTTTTTAATCAATAATTCTTTTACATAGATTTATTTAAATGTTTTGTTGAATTGTTAAGTTACCTAAAGATTTCTAAAATACCATTATGCTTTTCTTAATTAATCTAAGTTCGGTCGGTTAACCGTAGTCATCGGATCATGTAGGGTGCTTTAATAACCTTCCCTATACGATTAATTAGAACCCTTACCCATACTCTTGAGTTAAGCAAACCATAAAATTGAGTTAACTTTAAGCACTACTTATTTAGTAAATAGGTGTCCTAATTTACCTTTTTAATAATTAGGTGGCGACTCTCTTTAATTAATTAAAACTTTAGAATTACCAATATGTTATACTCTAGTTTGACCCGTGTTAAAATGGGGTATTACAAGTGGCTCGTGCTGAAAAGGGCAGGGTGACTGCCGTATTTGAGGTAGCGTCTCTAGAAGACGCCCTTCGTATTTGTAGGTCTGATCGGGACAATGAGATGGAGACGTCTTCGCTCAAGGTAGCAAGGTTGGAGAAACGGATCCAAGATCTGGAGGCGGAGTTGTCCGTGTTGAACGAGCAAGTTGTTGCTTTGAAGGCGGAGGAGGTGCGACGGCAGTCACAACCCTCCATGTCTCATAATTCAGTTGATCCCGTCGTGCCACGGGAGTTGTATGAGATGTGGGTCCATGCCGAGGCTCAGCTTGACATGCACAAGTCCCAACAGGCTAACGAGAATGTTTCCGAGGCAGAACTCGAGGGTGTTCGTGTTAAAGCCCGCGAAGCCTGCGGTTATGATCCCGGTACGCCCAGCGGGATGATGTCGATGATGATGATGCGGACAATCACGCCTCAAATTCTTGGTATAACGAGGAGTATGCCGTGGGGGATGACGCGGCATAGGGCTGTTGTTTTTATTTTGTTTTGCTTTGTTGTTTTTGTGAGGGTATCTTCGAGCCCTTTGTAAATAAGTTTTTGTAATACAACAGTTGTAATGGAATGATTACCTTTTTATTATGCACTTCCGGATTGATATTTATTCACTGTGAGGGGGTCGCCGGCTTTGCCACCGCTTGTGTATAACGTTTTGGCGTAGTCGATCAGATCTTGGTAATTCGGGCGAGGTCGAATGTTAAGTGACTCGAGCGAGGTCGAGTGTCTTCTTTCAGCGATGGCCTTTGGCCGTAGGGGTGTTATATCGAGTTAAGGACGAAATGTTAACCCGTTGTAATTCGAGCGAGGTCGAATGTTTTCTTTTGGCGATGGCCTTTGGCCGTAGGGGTGTTATTTTGAGTTAAGGTCGAAATGTGAATCCGTTGTAATTCGAGCGTGGTCGAATGTTTTCTTTTGGAGATGGCCTTTGGACGTAGGGGTGTTATTTTGAGTTAAGGTCGAAATGTGAACCCGTTATAATTCGAGCAAGGTCGAATGTTTTCTTTTGGCGATGGCATTTGGCCGTAGGGGTGTTATTTCAAGTTAAGGTCGAAATGTTAGCCCGTTGTAATTCGAGCGAGGTCGAATGTTTTCTTTTGGCGATGGCCTATGGTTGTAGGGGTGTTAATTCGAGTTAAGGTCGAAATGTTAACTCATTGTAATTCGAGCAAGGTCGAATGTTAGATGCAAAAGAAAACAATGGAGAGTAAAATGTTGCTTTGTTTCACTTCGTTGGAGAATATCTTGGAGTAAGAAATGCTGCTTTATTTCATTTATTGGAGTACTATACATGTCTGTTTCATACATATATTGGAGAAGTTTCCGTGTATCTAGTCCATTCACCGTTCAGCCTGGAGAGGTCATCGGCAGGCGGGGCAATGAATTATACTTTGAACTTCGAGACGTCCCCCTCGTCGCCTCGTTAAAAACCTCCCCGAGAAAACCTAACTGGGACAAAAACCCGGGTGAGGGAAAAGAGTACGACTTGAGGGGCATCATTTTTCAGAAGTTGAAGTGTTTAAGGTGGGCGACATTCCAGTTGTTTTGTAGTAGTTTTCCTTCCATTGTTTCTAGTTGGAATGCCCCTTTGCTTGCTGCCGTAGTGATTTTGTACGGCCCGTCCCAATTGGTTCCTAGTTTGCCTTCTTTTGGGTCTTTGGTCGCTTGTGTTTTGGCCTTGAGAACATACTCTCCGACTTTGAGTAGTCGTATTTTGGCCTTCTTGTTGTAGTACCTTTCCGCTTGTTGTTTTTGGGCTACCATCCATACATAAGCCATGTCTCTTCGTTCTTCTGCCTCGTCGAGGTCTTGTTTTCTGTTCTCGTCGTTGTTTGGTCCACTTTCATTGGAGTATCTTAGGCTAGGCTCTCCGACCTCAACAGGTATCACGGTGTCAGTCCCGTAGACTAATGAATATGGCGTTTCGCCTGTGCTTGTTTTTGGCGTGGTGCGGTAGGCCCATAATACCTCTAGTAGTAGTTCCGGCTATAGCCCTTTAGCTTCATCAAGCTTTTTCTTTAAGATATTCAATATTGTTTTGTTGGAGTATTCAGCTTGACCGTTGCTAGCGGGATGATATGGCATGGAGAGTATTCGCTTGATGCGCCATTTTTTGAAGAACTCGGTCGTCTTTTTCCCGATGAACTGGGGTCCATTATCACAGCTGATTTCTTTGGGGATGCTGAAACGGCATATGATGTTTTTTCATATGAATGTGATGACTTCCTGTTAGCGTATTTGGGTGAACGCACCTGCTTCCACCCATGTGGAAAAGTAGTTAGTTAAAACTAAAAGGAAACATGTCTTACCTCGCCCCGCTGGGAGGGGTCCAACGATGTTCATTCCTCATTTGATGAACAACCATGGTGAAGTGACAGAGTGAAGGAGTTCGCCCGCTTGGTGTATCATAGGCACGTACTTTTGGCACTGCTCGCATCTCTTGACGTAGTCCGCGACTTCCTTTTCATAGTGAGCCAGTAATACCCTGACCGAATGAGGCACCTGACGAGGGCTCGGTTGCCTGTATGGGCACCACAGTGACCCTCATGTACTTCTTCGAGCATGCGCCTTGTTTGATTTGGCCCTAGGCATTTTGCCAAGGGGCCGTCGAACGTTCTCTTGTAAAGGTCGTGATTTATGAGGCTGTACCTGGCCGCCCGCATTCGAAGCTTTTTGGCTTCCTTTTTGTCTTGTGGGAGTGTTCCCTCCTGCAAATATGTCATGATGCGGTTGCGCTAGTCCCAAGTCAAATTTATAGAATGTATCTCAATTTGGTCTATTGACGAGTGGATGAGGGTGACCACATTCTCCTTGGTGATATTTTTGGTTGCTGCTGCCAGTTTGGCGAGGCCATCTGCTTCGATATTTTGCGCCCGGGGTATCTGGTAGAGTTGGCATTCATCGAATTCTGATAGTAGTTTATGAATTTCTGCCTGATATTTCTATAGCCTTTGCTCCTTGAGTTGGAAAGTCCAGTAACTCGGTTAACGACAAGTTGCGAGTCGCATCTGAGGACGACTCGTCGTGCTCCGTATTTGAGGGCTAGCTTTAATTCTGCAATTACGGTCTCATACTCTGCCTCATTGTTAGTCATTTCGGGGAATCGTGTGGATTGGCGAATCACTTCGCATGTTGGGACTTCAAGTACGAGTCCCGGTCCAGATCACGATGCATTAGATGCGTCGTCGGTGTAAAGGACCCAGAGGTCGATCTACCCAGGAGAGGTGCGAAGTGTTTCTTGCTTGACCTCGAATAATATTTCGGCACCGAAGTCAGCGAGTACCTGCGACTTTATCGCCATTCGCGGCTGATATGTTATATCCTGCTCGCTCAATTCTATGGCCCACTTGGCCAATCTTCCCGACAATTCGGGTTTATGCAGGATGCTCCTTAGGGGGGAAAGTCGTCACCACCGATATGGGGTGATATTGAAAATATGGTCTAAGCTTTCGTGAAGCTATAACCAGTGCCAGAGCCAGTTTCTCGAGGTGGGGATACCTCGTTTCGGCATCGACCAGGTGTCACGACCCCAACCCCGGTCGTGATGGCGCCCAACACATTGCTAGGCAAGCCCGACCAATTACATAACCTTGACCGTTTATACAACTCATGAATTTATTTAACACGATAAATTACTAAGTCCTAATACTGAATATCTGAATAAAGTTCAAACATGCGGAAAACCCAAGTATAAATACTACTACACAGCCCGAAGAATCCGGTGTCACAAGTCTGAGCCTCTAACATACGAGTGTCAACCTACTACATAATAGTCTGAAGAAATGCAGAATAAAATAAACAGGATAGATGGGAAGATCAGGACTGCGGACGTCATGCAGCTACCTTGATGCTCCCGAATATGATGCTCGACAGAAAAAGTCTCACTCAGCCTCAGGGGGTGCACCTGAATCTGCACATGAGGTGCAGGGAGTAAAGTGAGTACTTCCAACTCAGTGATTAATAAACATAAATAAAGACTGAGAATAAGAAATCCTGAATAGGCACAAAGTAATTCTATAAATACAGAAACTTGAACCTAGCAGCATAAAATCCAGTGATACAGTGAAAACAATTACAGAAACTATCACATCAGATAAGTAAATAAATGACAATTAATAGTATGCAATGCAACACATAAACCGGTACTCTCCAGTACCCACTGCGGCGTGCAGCCCGCTCCATTTATTTATCGTCGACGGCGCTCACTGGGGTTGCGCAGACTCCAGGAGGGGCCCCTTACGGCCCAAGCGCAATAATAAGCCATATCGTGGCATCAATTAGGCCCTCAGCCTCATATCAATATCAATATCATACCGCTGCGGCGCGCAGCCCGATCCCATACTCAGTCCAAAATCACATAAGCCTCTCGGGCATATTAATATAGAAATATTTAGCCCAAACTTCATTTAATAATATTAATTAAGTTTCTAGTTTGAGAAAAGTGGCTGAGTTTGTAAAACAGTATTAAATCCTAGGACTGAGTTCAATAATATGTAGAAATGGTAAGAAACCAGTAAAAAACAATCCCTCAAGGATTCAAGCAGTTGGCACGAAGCCCAATTATGATAACTAATCCATTTTTATAAGGATATCTACTAAGCTTCAATCAATTAGGTAGTAATTTTTATTAAGCGGGACGGACCAAGTCACGATCCCCGATGGTGCTCTACCCCACGCCCGTTATCCGGCGTGCAAGTCACCTCAACATAGCACTACAATGTGCAAATTCGGGGTTTCAAACCCTCAGAACAGCATTTACATCTATTACTCACCTCAAGCCGGTCAAAGTCCCGAATCTGCGGTTGAATATGCGCTCCTGCGACTTCCGCTTGTGCGGACAAAGTCTCGCTTCTGCGAATCCCCCTTAACTACTCAACTTCCGCCTCTGCGGTCCTCCAGTCGCATCTGCGACTCCGCAGATGCGGTCTGCTACTCCGCACCTGCGATACCTGCCGCTTCTGCGGCTCATAACTCGCTTCTGCGGTCCCCTTTCCGCAAAAGCAAAAATACCAGAAGTAGCACAGGTTCTGCAACATTACAAGTCCAAAACTCCCCGTTAGCCATCCAAAAATACCCCGAGGCCCTCGGGACCTCAACCAAAAACACAAACGTGATCCAACACCTTATTCAAACTTGCTCGAATCATCAAAACACCACAAATAACACCTAAACCATCCAATTGCATCAAATTCAAGCCTAAGTTCATCCAAATCTTCCGAAACTTGCATTCGATCAAAAACCCAACCAAAACACCTCCGAATCAACTGAAATTTTGCACGCACATCCCAAATCACCTAACGGAGCTACTGAAACTCTCGGAATCCCATTCGGACCCTCGGATCAAATTCTCACCTACCAACCGGAATTCGCCAAAATACTAACTTCGCCAATTCAAGCCTAATTCTACACCAGACCTCCAAAATCAATTCCGATCACACTCCTAAGTCACAAATCATCCCCCAAAGCTAACCGAATCATCGGAATTCATATCTGAACCCTCTAACACATAAGTCAATGTCCGGTTGACTTTTCCAAAACAAACTTTCCTTAAAGAGACTAAGTGTCTCATTTCCTTCTAGAACCAATCCAAATCAATTCATTCACACCAAACACTGATAATGAAGCATAAAGGAATAGAAAATGGGGAAAATGGGGCGGTAACACACATGACGACGGGTTGGGTCGTCACATCCTCCCTAACTTAACAAACGCTCGTCCTCGAGCGAGTCAAGAAACATACATGTTGCCTCAAATAGGTGAGGGTATCTGCTCCACATCTCCCGCTCGGTCTCCCAGGTAGCCTCCTCCACGGGCCCACCTCTCCACTGCACTTTCACCGAAGCAACATCCTTTGACCTCAACTTCCGAACCTGACGATCCAAAATGGCTGCTGGCTCTACATCATAAGTCAAGTCACCCTCCAGCTGAACTGTACTGAAATCTAGAACATGGGACGGGTCCCCAATGTACTTCCGGAGCATAGAAACATGAAAAACTGGATGCACGCCCGACAAGCTAGGTGGCAAGGCAAGCTCATAAGCCACCTCCCCGATTCTCCTAAGTACCTCAAAAGGCCCAATGAAGCGCGGACTCCACGTCCTTTTCTTCCCGAATCTCATAACACCCTTTGTAGGTGAAACCTTCAGCAAGACTTTCTCACCAATCATATAGGACACATCACAGACCTTCCTGTCTGCATAAATCTTCTGTCTCGACTGCGCTGTACGGAGTCTCTCCTGAATCACCTTCACCTCTCCAATGCCTCCTGAACCAAATCTGTCCCCAACAACCTAGCCTCCCCGGGCTCGAACCAACCAACTGGAGATCTACACCGCCTCCCATACAAGGCCTCATACGGTGCCATCTGAATGCTGGACTGATAGCTGTTGTTATAGGCAAACTCTGCAAGTGGTAGAAACCGATCCCATGACCCTCCAAAATCAATAACACAGGGGCGTAACATATCCTCCAATATCTGAATGGTGCGCTCGGATTGCCCGTCCGTCTGAGGGTGAAAGGCTGTGCTCAACTGTACCTGTGTACCCAACTCTCGCTAAACAGCCTGCCAAAACTGAGAGCTGAACTAAGTGCCCCGATCTGATATGATGGAAATGGGGACACCATGCAACCGAACAATATCCTGAATGTAGATCTCTGCCAGCTGCTCTGAAAAATAAGTAGTGCAAACCGGAATAAAGTGCGCGGACTTGGTCAGCCTGTCTACAATCACCCAAATAGCGTCAAATTTCTTCAAAGTCCGTGGGAGTCCGGTAACAAAATCCATAGTGATCCTCTCCCACTTCCACTCAGGAATAACCATCTGCTGATGCTAGCCACCCGGTCTCTGATGCTCATATTTCACCTGCTGACAATTAAGACACTGGGCTACATACTCCACAATATCTCTCTTCATCCTCCGCCACCAATAGTGTTGTCTAAGATCCTGATACATCTTCGCGGCACCCGGATGAATGGAATACCGCGAGCTATGGGCCTCCTCCAATATCAACTCCCGAAGCCCATCCACGTTGGGCACGCAAATCCGGCCCTGCATCCTCAACCACCATCATCTCCATTGGTCACATCCCTGGCATCATCATGCTGAACCCTATCCTTAAGGACAAGCAAATGCGGATCCTCATACTGACACTCCCTGATACGGTCATACAAGGAAGACCGAGAAACCACACAAGCCAACACCCGACTGGGTTATGAAATATCTAGTCTCACAAGTCAATTGGCCAAGGCCTGAACCTCAACTGCGAATGGCCTCTCCTCAACTGGAATGTATGCCAAGATCCCCATACTCACCGACTTCCGGCTCAATGCATCGGCCACTACATTGGCCTTCCCCTGGTAATACAGAATAGTAATGTCATAATCCTTAAGTAACTCTAACCATCTACGCTGCCTCAAATTCAGATCCTTTTGTTTGAACAAATGCTGAAGACTGCGATGATCGGTGAATACCTCACAGGATACGCCATACAAGTAATGCCTCCAAATCTTTAATGCATAAACTATAGCAGCTAGCTCCAAATCATGAACGGGGTAGTTCTGCTCATGGGGCTTCAACTGACGAGAAGCATAAGCAATAACTCTACCCTCCTGCATCAAAACACAACCTATCCCAACTCTGGACGCGTCGCAATATACCGTGTAAGAACCTGAAGCTGATGGTAACACCAATACTGGATCTGTGGTCAAAGCCGTCTTGAGCTTCTGAAAGCTCTCCTCGCACTCGTCCGACCATGCAAATGAGACACCCTTCTGAGTCAACTTGGTCAAGGGCGATGCAATAGAGGAAAAACCCTGAACAAACCGGCGATAATAGCCTGCCAACCCAAGGAAACTACGAATCTCTGTGGCTGAGGATGGTCTAGGCCAACTCTGCACCGCCTCTATCTTCTTCGGATCAACCTGAATCCCCTCGCTGGACACCACGTGTCCCAAGAAAGCCACTGAACTGAGCCAGAAATCACACTTGGAGAACTTTGCATAAAGCCTCTCCTCCCTTAATCTCCGCAACACAACTCGCAAATGCTGCGCGTGCTCCTCCTGACTACGCGAGTATACCAGTATATCATCAATGAACACTATGACAAATGAATCCAGATAAGGCCGAAATACACTATTCATCAGATGCATGAACGCTGCTGGGGCATTGGCATGACAAGAAATTCATAGTGACCATATCTAGTCCTGAAAGCAGTCTTATGAATATATGAATCCCTGATCTTCAACTGGTGATAACCCGAATGGAGATCAATCTTGGAGAATGCCCTCGCTCCCTGAAGCTGGTCAAACAAATCATCAATGCGAGGTAGGGGATACTTGTTCTTAATTGTTACCTTGTTCAATTGCCTATAATCGATGCACATCCTCATTGTGCCATCCTTCTTCTTCACAAACAAAACTGGTGCACCCCAAGGTGACACACTAGGCCGAATGAACCCCTTATCCAGGAGCTCCTGAAGCTGCTCCTTCAATTCTTTCATCTCCGTTGGTGCCATACGATATGGCGGAATAGAAATTGGCTGAGTGCCCGGCACCAGGTCAATACCGAAATCAATATCCCTGTCCGGCGGCATGCCCGGTAGGTCTGCAGGAAACACATCGGGAAAATCCCTCACAACTGGGACAGAATCAATGCTAGGAGTCTCAGCTCCCACATCTCTCACAAACGCCAAATAGGAAAGACAACCCTTCCCAACCATATGATGGGCCTTCAAGAAAGAAATAACTCTACTAGGAATATAATCAGTCACACCACGCCACTTGATCCGCGGTACACCCGGCATAGCCAAAGTGACTGTCTTAGCATGACAGTCTAGGATAGCATGACATGGAGATAACCAATCCATGCCCAAGATAACATCGAAGTCCACCATGCTCAATAGAAATAAATCAACTCGGGTCTCCAGACCCCCAATAGTCACCAAACATGACCGGAATACATGGTCTACCATAATAGTGTCGCCCACCGGGATAGATACATGAACAGGTAAGGCAAGACACCCTCGGGACGTACCCAAATGATGAGCAAAATAGGAAGACACATATGAATAGGTAGAACCGGGATCAAACAATACTGAGGCGTCTCTGTGACAAACTGAAACAATACCTGTAATGACAGCGTCTGAAGCAATGGCATCTGTCCTGCCCGGCATAGCGTAGAAACGAGCATGGCCACCGCCTGATCGATCTCCACCTCTGGGACGACCCCTGGCTGCCTGATCTCCACCCTTAGCTGACTGGGCGGGTGATGAAGTAACTGGAGCAGAAGTCGAGGGTTGACCCCTCTGCTGATGTTGTCTGCCACAAAGGCGAGGGCACTACCTCCTTAAGTGACCAAACTCTCCGCACTCATAACAGTTGCCCGGTACTGGAGATGGGGACTGACAAAAACCCCTCGCATCGGAGTGACTAGCAGATGCACTCGGCGCAGAAGAACCCTGAACCGATGGGGCATGAGATGAACTCTGAGCTGGGAGAGCGCTGAGTGAAGACTGACCCTGCTGGGGCCCATGATGACCACGGCCTGAAGATCCCCCACGATACTCTAGACGAGCCGACTGAGCAGGCCTGAATGAGCGACCTCTACCCTGCTGGAACTGGCCCCTCGAAGGAGCACCACTGTAACTGCCCAATCCACGAGGCCTCTTAGCCTCCCTCTCCTCTCGCTCTCTGCGGCAAACTGACTCGATCTCATGAGCGATATCCACCACCTCCTCAAAAGTAGCACCCAGTACTCTCACTCTAGTCATCAGAATACGAAGATGGTAGTTAAGGCCATCCACGAATCTCCTAATCCTCTCACGATCTGACGGAACCATCCAAGTAGCATGACGAGCCAGCTGTGAAAACCTCATCTCGTACTGAGTCACTGTCATATCCCCCTGTGTCAACCACTCAAACTGCCTACGCAGCTCCTCCCTGCGGGACTGAGGTACGTACTTCTCCAGAAAAAGAGCGGAGAACTGCTGCCAAGTCAGAGGTGCTGCACCGGTAGACCTACGCCTCTCAAAGTCCTCCCACCAAGTAAGAGCAGCCCCCGTGAACTGAAAAGTAGTAAATGCCACACCACTCAACTCAAGGATCCCTGCCGTACGGAGCATACGCTGACATCTGTCAAGAAAACCCTGGGCATCCTCGCCCTCAGCACCACCGAATGTCGGAGGCTGGAGCCTACCAAACCTCTCGAGACGACGCTGCTCATCGTCTGGCATAGCTGGAACCACGAAGCCCTGAGCTGGTGCAACCTGCTGAGCTGGAGGTGCCTCTGGCGTCTGTAGTCCCTGCACCGGAATTCGCCAAAATGCTAACTTCGCCAATTCAAGCCTAATTCTACACCGGACCTCCAAAATTACTTCCGATCGCACTCCTAAGTCACAAATCATCCCCCGAAGCTAACCGAATTATCAGAAATCATATCCGAGCCCTCTAACACATAAGTCAACATCCGGTTGACTTTTCCAAAACAAGCTTTCCTTAAAGAGACTAAGTGTCTCATTTCCTTCATAAACCAATCAAAATCAACTCGTTCACACCCAACATTGATAATGAAGCATAAAGAAATAGAAAATGGGGGAAACGGGGTAGTAACTCACGTGACGACGGGTTGGGTCGTCACAAATATTTTAGTGGTGGAGGTGAAAATCAAGAATCCGTAACATACTAGAAATTGTAATAGAATTTGAAAAGTAGATAATGAGAAGAATAGAATGTTTTTATTGATATGTAATGGAATTGGAAATGTTACAATGTATCTCTACATTAGAACTACATTGACGCCATTGATAACCTGAAGAAGAAGAAGAGAAAAAGGTTAGAAATGAGAAGAACGAGAGAGATAGGTAGAGAGAGAATTGGTTAGGAAGTTGTAACTGAAAATTACCAGAATTAGTCTGATGCTTCCTTCCTTCTTCTGCATATTAATACTCCTCACTTAAGCTGAATTATTAATGAGTTAATTGATGGGCCTGCTAATTGTAAATAGGCCTGCTCTATCTATCTCCATTGGCCCAATAGTTGTAAGACCACTTCATTTGAGCCCAAAGCTTAATCTGGTACACTTATGATATAACCCCCAATATAGAAATAGGGTCCCCATATAGAAATATCCGCCTACTTTCCTAATTCATTTCTTCAGACATTACAATCCCTACCTCTCCAAGAACGACCTTGTCCTCAAGGTCTTTGTTGAGCAACAAAATCAGGGAATCTGCTTTTGATATAGCTCCAATCCTCCCAAGTGGCATCCTCCTCCCTTAATTTGCCCATTGTACCAGAACTTTCACCCCCACACCATTATGTTCTTTCACCATACACCTTTGAAGGATTGCAACAGGCTGGATCAAGATTCATCCTTCACCATCACAAATTGGTGGATGTGTCTGTGGAGTAATGGATGGACCAACACGCTTCTTCAACTGAGAGATGTGAAAGACAGGATGCAGCTGAGACCCTTCAGGAAGCTCCAGCCGGTAAGCCACTGTTCCGATCCTTTGCATGACCTTGTAAGGTCCATAAAAATGAGCACATAACTTGACATTTCTCCTGACATCGATGGAAGATTGTCGATATGGCTGTAGCTTAAGGTATACTAGATCTCCAATCTCTAATACTCGTTCAGATCTTAGCTCGTCACCATAGAACTTCATTCTAGATTGAGCCCGAGTCAAATTGTCTCTTAAGGATTGTAGCATCTGTTGTCTCTGAGCTAGGCACTCTCGAGCTGACTGATGACCAATCTGTGGTAAGGACCCCATTGGAAGTTGTGGAGGAGCATACCCATAGAGTGCCTGAAAAGGTATAGTCTTGAGGGAGTTGTGATAGTTGGTGTTGTACCACCACTCCGCTAAGTGTAACCATTTTCCCCACTGCTTAGGATTATTGAAGACCATAGCTCTCAAATAGGTTTCCATGCACCTGTTGAGTCACTCTGTCTGCCCATCAGATTGAGGGTGGTAAGCAGTGCTCATGTTGAGCTTAGTGCCTAAAGCTTTGAAGAGATGTTGCCAGAAATGGCTGGTGGAAACAGCATCTCTATCAGAGACAATAGTCTTTGGCAATCCATGTAACCTGTCTATTTCCTTGAGAAATAATTCTGAAACATCTTGGGCTGTATAGGGATGTCTGAGTGCCAGGAAGTGCCCATACTTGGTCAATCTATCCACTACTACCAAAACTGCATTTTTGTGCCCAGAAATGGGTAAACCTTCTACAAAGTCTAATGATATGTCTTGCCAAGCCTGTGTGGGTACAGGGAGGGGATGTAGAAGCCCAGGTGGGTGAATGTTTTCTGATTTAACTCTTTGGCACACATCACACTCACTTACCCATTTGCAAATCTCTATCTTCATGTTTGGCCAATAGAACATAGACTGTATTCTCCTATAGGTGCCTTGTTGGCCTGAGTGCCCTCCAATAGGTGACTGATGCAAGGCCTCTAAAATCTTGGTTTTCAAAGTAGTGCTTCTCCCAATGTATATCTTGTGTTTATACCTTATGACTCCCTGTTGCAATGAATAATCTGGATTGGTGGAGAGAGAAATTGATTGTTCACTGAGTAATTGTGAGGCTAAAGGGTCTGATTCATAGCTCTCACAGACTTCTTCAATCCATGTAGCCTGAGTAGTGGAAAGGGCTAAGAGTGTAGAGTCTTCCTCATATCTACTGGATAAAGCATCTGCCACCTTGTTTTCTACCCCCTTTTTATATTGTACCTCATAATCCAGTCCCAGAAGTTTTGTCAGGCCTTTCTGTTGTAATGATGTAGTTACCTTCTACTCCAGTAAGTACTTTAAACTCTGATGGTCCGTCTTCACAATGAAATGCCCTCCTTGTAAGTAGTATCTCCACTTGTCTATGGCTGATAGCACAGCCATATATTCTTTCTCATAAGTAGAAAGTCCTCTATGCTTAAGAGCAAGAGCCTTACTAAAATAAGCTATAGGTCTGCCAGACTGCATCAAAATAGCTCCTATCCCAGTGGAGCATGCATCAGTCTCCACTACAAAAGGCTTAGTAAAGTCAGCTAGAGCCAAAACTGGTACTGTTGCCATAGCTTTTTTCAGTTGCTGAAAAGCCACTTCTGCTTCTTCATTCCATTGAAATGCATTCTTTTTGAGTAGGTTTGTTAGGGGTCTGCTAATCACCCCATAGGACTTAACAAACCTCCTATAGTAGCCTGTGAGCCCTAGGAAACCTCTAAGGGCCTTAATATATTTTGGCACAGGCCAGGACAACATAGCTTCAGTTTTAGCAGGATCAGTAGCTACCCCCCTTCCTGAAATGATATGTCCTAGATATTCTACCTTGTCCTACCCAAATGAACATTTGGACAATTTGGCATACAGCTGCTCCTTCTGTAGAACTTCTAGCACTGTTCTAAGATGAAGTGCATGAGTTTCTAATGTAGGACTGTAGACTAATATATCATCAAAGAACAGCAACACAAACTTCCTCAGAAATGGTTTGAAAACATGATTCATTAGGCTTTGAAAAGTGGCAGGTGCATTGGTCAAGCCAAAGGGCATGACCTTGAACTCATAATGTCCTAAATGAGTTCTGAATGCAGTTTTAAAAATATCACCATCACTCATTCTGATTTGATGATAACCAGCCCTCAAGTCAATCTTTGAATAGATGCAAGATCCATTGAGTTCATCTATTAAATCATCTACCAAGGGTATAGGAAATTTGTCCTTAACTGTCATTTTATTAAGCTCTCTATAGTCAATGCAAAATCTCCAACTACCATCTTTCTTTTTAACTAGAAGTGCTGGTGAGGAGATTGGGGAATGACTAGGCTGGATAATTCCATTTGTCAACATTTCATTAACTTGTTTCTCTATTTCATTCTTCTGAAAATAGTTATATCTGTAGGGTCTGATACTTACAGGTGCTGCATCAGGCTTGAGGGGAATATAGTGATCATGGTCCCTCCTTGGTGGTAAGGACTTTGGCTCTGCAAACACCTTGGGAAAGTCCTGGAGTACTAATCTTATCTCTTCAGGTAATTCTGCTGTCACTTCTACTTCCTTAGCTGAGATTGAGAATAAGTGTGCCCACAACACCTGTCCCTTCTTTAGCAATTGTTTAACCCCAGAAGCAGTCATGGCCTGTAGTTGGCCTTCTTCAGAAAATCCCTTCAATTCCACTCTTTTGCCATTGACACTCACTTGGAGTCTATAGCCAATAAAATCAAATAAGACTAGATTGTGTTTCCTCATCCAGTCTACTCCCAATACCATGTCACACCCTCCCACATCTAACAATTTTAGCTTGTGCTCAAATTCAATACCATGTATCTTCCATTTGAATGAAGAAAAGGAATGATAGCTCATCAAATGACTGCCATTAGCTGCAGTAACCCTCATAGGTGCATCTTCCTTAATCACACACCCCAACTGTTTGGCAGAACTGCTAGCCACAAAACTATGAGTGCTGCCACTATCAGCTAAAATTATCAACTTTTGTTTCTCATACATCCCTTTTAACTTGATGGTATTAGAGGTCACAGTTCCTGATAAAGCATTGAGGCTTATGGCTTCATCAGTTACCTCTTCTTGAACATTCTCAATTTCTTCTATTTCTTCTATTCTCTAACTTTCCTCTATTGCCTCTTGATGAGTAGTACCATGCAAGGTGTTCAATTGCTTATCCTTGCATCGATGACCTGGGAAGTACTTCTCCCCACACCTATAGCATTCACCGCTGGCCTTTCTTGCTTCAAACAATTTATTACCAGAGATGGTGGAATTAGAATAACTCCCTTTCTGTATATTCCCAAATGTTCTACCCTCTGCTGTCCCAGTATGTGAATTATACTGGTTTGACTGTCTTCCTGCACCACCTCTACTTTTTCTACTTATTGAATCCAACAATTCCTCCTTATGTCTAGCCTTTTCTACAGCTTGACTTAGGGAAAATGGATCAAGCATTTTGACTATATGCCTGATTTCTTCCTTAAGTCCTTTTGAAAAATCCTAGAAAGAATTCTTCAGGAATAGTTGGGTGTTTGATTAGTACCCAAGCTTTCAAATCTTCAAACTTTTCTAGATATTCATTTACTGTTCCCCTTTGTTCAATTCTCTTAAATTTTCCCAGTAGATTTAGATGACTATTATCAGAATTATTAAATCTTTTACGAATCTCCTCAACAAAATCTGGCCATCTCACCATTCCTCTACTCAATTGATAGGAGAAAAACCAAGACTCAACCCTCCCATTTAAGTGAAGAACTGCAGTGTCTAATTTTTGTTGTGGGTCAATTATACGATTATAATGAAAGTACTTTTCATATTTTCGCAGCCAAGATCTGGGATCTCCCTCTTCAAAGTATGGGCAGTCCACTTTAGCAGCAGTGTTGTTCGAGTAGAATTTTCCAGATGAATTCTCCTGTGGTTCCATCATCCTCATTCTGCTGCTCGATCCATCCATTTGGTGAGCCTCAGCTGGAGCACTACCAAGGATTCCATCCTTGCTCACGAACAACTTATCCATCATGATATCAATTTTGTGATTTAGATCATCCATTTTGGAAGTGGATTCCAGTTTCTTATTTGTTTCTGCCATGTAACTGTGTAACTGGGTCTCCAGTTTTTTGACATTTTCCTCCGTGGATTTGGCTCGAGTTTCTGGTGTTGTCACAGTGCCAGGATTAGGCTCTGATATCAATGGTAATATACTAGAAATTGTAATAGAATTTGAAAAGAAGATAATGAGAAGAATAGAATTTCTTTATTGATATGTAATGGAATTGGAAATGTTACAATGTATCTCTACATTAGAACTACATTGACGCCATTGATAACCTGAAGAAGAAGAAGAAGAAGAGAAAGAGGTTAGAAATGAGAAGAACGAGAGATAGGTAGAGAGAGAATTGGTTAGGAAGTTGTAACTGAAAATTACCAGAATTAGTCTGATGCTTTCTTCCTTCTTCTGCATATTAATACTCCTCACTTATGCTGAATTATTAATGGGCTAATTGTAAATGAGCCTGCTCTATCTATCTCCGTTGGCCCAATAGTTGTAAGACTACTTTATTTGAGCCCAAAGCTTAGTCTGGTCCACTTCTGATATAACCCCAATATAGAAATAGGGTCCCCATATAGAAATATCCGCCCACTTTCCTAATTTATTTCTTCAGACATTACAGAATCCTTCTACCGAGCTTTCAGCAGTGAGATTCTGGAGACTGCTTTCAATGTAAGACAGATGCTTAATCCAGCAAAAGAATTACTCAGTGTTTTGGTTCACGTTACTTGCAATCTTAATTACTTGTATTTGCTCTTATAATTCATTAGACCCCAAGGGACACGATAGAGGGGCTATTTGGACAACAAAGAAAGGGAGTATTTGTCAAAGCATCTGAAGAGCAAATTAGAGCAATTAGCGAACACGCTTCACGCTCCACTAAGCAACAAACTAGAGGTCCTTTCAATCTATTGAATGAACGCCCATTACTTGAAAACAGATTTGGACACTACTTTGAAGCAACCCCAGAGAGATTCGAACAGTTGAGGGATTTAGATGCTGCTGCTGGTATCATGAACATCAACCAAGTAAGCTGACTTTTCAATTTAAATAATTTCAGAGATGACCTTACATTGGATTACTTTCGTAACACTAACGTCCCTAGTGTTACGAAATGGACATATACTGAATGGAGCGATATGGACGATGAAGATTTATATAACCGAACCTTGCTTTTGAACGTTCTAGAATTAATTTTGCAGGGGGGAATGTTATTACCAGTCTACTGTACAAGGACAACATGGTTTGTCATGATTGTAGAAGGAAATGGGCGCTTTGAAATGGCATGCCGTCATCTTGGTAGCCAAAGCCAGAGAAGGCGGCACCACTACCAGAAAGTCCAAGGTTCTCTATCAGTTGGTGATGTTATGATA
>NW_017670484.1:176404-183740 GCF_001879085.1 Nicotiana attenuata
GTTGAGGATCTTCTGTTTGTATCCCAGAAAAGAGTCCCTTGTTCTGCAACAAGTGTAGCATGTTATTTGTGATCTGGAACGATTCAGCTTGTATTGCGGGCACAACAATGGCAGTGGCCAGATTGTCAGCTGTGGGTTGTGCCCAGTCATATAGTGCACCCTCAGGCACGGGAGGTGCCAATTGCTCATTCCTGACGTTTACGTTGGGGTCGTTTATGTCGCCCATGTCAATTTCAAATTTGTGTGTTTGTTGGGGTTGTTGAAGTCTTTTGTTAGCACGATTCAATGCCCGGAATGTTTTCTCGGGGTCTGAAAGTCCTTCAAGTAGTTCTCCAGTCCTTGTAGAATTTCTAGGCATACACCTGTGCACCAGATCAACAACCGTCAAATTTTCAATGAAAAAGTTGGTAGAGAGAAAACTGACTACAATAAGAATCTTTGTATTTCTGTCAATGGCAATTGATAATTCCGTTAACTCCCCGGCAACAGCGCCAAAATTTGATCACGCCCAACTATGCCTTATAAAAAGGACTCTACGGACGTTGCAAATATAACCCGAGTATTACGCCCAGGGTCGAATCCACAGAGAGTTAACCTATCAACCACTATCTTCAGACCCACTAATTCTTCAGAACCAGCTTCCCAAATATTTAAATCTCAGTTGAATGTTCTTTAACAACTAGCTTGCAAGTAACTAAATAGCTGTAAACTAAACTAATAAGGTTGTAAACAATTATGAGAAAAAGCTAAGGCAATGATTTCCCCTATTGATGGAATCCCTTCTGTTTATGCTCATACAAATTTACCAACACATCTCTATCAATCATGAACGCTAATCTTACCGTAAATCTCTCCCGAGTAATCACAGTAATTTACTATTGCACTCTTCAGATACACTAGCTTACTTTATTTAGCACGATTCACTTTAGATTACACCCAAGGCTTCGTTATCCCTAATCCCGCCTTTACACCCGCAATTATAGATTCCTTTAATAATCTAGGAGTGGTGTTGTTCAACAATACCCTAAATATGCACTCTTTTCCAAGTTATGCACACTAAATAGGCACAGCTAATTGAGGATCCTGTCAATTAACTACAACAGACACGAAGTTGAACAAATAGAGATTAAACTAGCAATTTGTATTCACATAAACAAGAAGTTCATCACCCAATAGGTTTCATCAAAACCTTAGACAAGGAATTTAGCTACTCATGGCTATGGGAAGATAAACTAAGATTGAATTCATAATAACAATCAAAAGTAAAGAAGAAAGATGTTTGGAGTATTCTCTCACAATGGTTTTTCTTGCTAAGAAACCTTAAAAATCAATACATGCCTCTCTTGGGCGAAGTCTAATGTTTTAAATAGGGTTTAGGTCTAAAAATCCCGTGTTTTACACTTTAGTCCCTTAAGTTTTCTGCTTCCACCGCGGTTCTGCCGCGGTCGCGGTCAAACCGCGGCCAAAAGCCTTCTCTGATTCTGAATTTATCCGCAGCCGTCTTCCACCGCGGTTCTACCGCGGTCGCGTGAAACCGCGGTCAAACCAGTGCTCTGATCTTCAGGCCTGTTTTGCGTGGTTTACTTGGGGAATTTCACAGTTGGCCTCTTTTTCATCAATTTTGACTCCAAAACTGCTCCTTAGCCTTCCTTATACATATATCACCTGCAAATCATGAAAAGCACTAATAAGAGCATTTTGTTATCACTTTTAGCATTAAAACTACACAAGAAGGTGATTATTTAAGGCGTGATTATAGTCAAATTCACCTATTATCAGTTCCTTCGATTTATTTCTAGATCTGCTCCGGATCTATGTGTGTGTGAACCTTCTATGCATTTTTCTCGAGTCTCTTTAATTTTTTGCTTCAACTAGGGTTTCATGTTAAGTTATTTCGAATCTCTTCTCTGATTCGCGACATGTTTTACTCTGTTTTGTTTGTGTTGTTTTCTATCTGAGTTAGCATGTTGAAAACCCTAATTTTTTGGGATTTTGTTCGAGTTTCTTAGTTTGTTTGTTAATATTCGTTTGATTTACCTTTCTTTTATATCTGAGTTAGCATAGTGAAGCCCTAATTTTTGGGGTTTATCCGAGACTCTGAATCTGTTTATTTGTTTATCTGCTTATCTCCTCTAAACTCGATTGATTTTCGAAAACCCTAGTTCTTTGGGGACTATTCGATTTCTTTGAAATTGTTTGTGCAACTCGTCTGTTGAAATTGAAATGTGCTTCAATTCTCTTTTCTTCGTGTGACTCTTTTGGTTCTGAGTTCCTACAACCTGTCAAACTCAACTATGGTTTCCACTCAACTCTTTGCATGCTTTTGATCTTCTTCTCTATTATTAAACACTGAAACTTGACTATCATGCTTCGAATGTCTTCTTTTTAGTTACTACTACATGCTGTTATTTTGCCATAACTTGGCCCCACATGTCTATTACTTGTGCGCTTCATTTATATACTGAGTCCCATCTGTGATTGATTCTCAAAACTCGTGATTGATTTTCAGAACTTTTCCTTTGTGAAATTCTAATTTTTACTCGCCTGTTAAGGTGTAATTGATTCTTTCTCTTTGTTTGGCCTTACCAGATCCTTTCCAAAAATAATTACATTCCTGTACTTAGACTTAAACACCTATTGTATGATTTTACTGCTCCTTTTATGGCAACAACCATTCTGCTTAAAGACTGATTTTCTTTCCTTATCTTGACCAAGTTAGTATCCGTTTGAACAATAATCCCTTGATTAAAGGGAAGTCTTGTGTTAATTGATTCTGACTTGTGATTGTTTCCATATTTGTGTTAAAACTTTACCTATTACCTTATTCTCCACTCGTTTTCAAAGCTATAAATACCTACACTCTTCTCTTTCAAACACACGAACACAGACGAACAAGTTGAGTTCAAAAATCACTCTTACACTTAAAAACTCTCTCTCTCTCTCTTTCTGCTACTTGTGCTATTGCTTTGTCTAGCCGGCTGGAAGCCAAGGCTAGACTGTGGATTCTTGTTTGCTCTATTTTCTGCACTTTGCTTCTCTACTGGTATGTCCTAGTTACTTTACAAGCTTCAACAACAACATGTTTTTCATTCCTGTCCACTTCGACTCATGTAATCTGCAATCAAGATGTGTTATTAGCATGCTGTAATATGTTCCCTTTCCCTTGCAATTTAAAGTTTATCTATGTGTGCATTCTGTTAGTCGTGTGTTGTTTATTTGCTACCTTATGAATCCCAAACCCCCATACCCCTTTATACGCTTTAAGTTATGGTTCAGAAACATGGCATTGTCTGAAATCATTGTCCATGGATATGAACTGGACCCCTTTGGGCCCTAAGCTTTGTCAATTTCCCATCCCCACTCCCTTATTGTGTGTGCTGAGTAACAGCCTTGGCCTGCCAGTATTTCTAATTATTGTTCAGGCCATGGCTTGACCTCCAGTAGGTCTTTACTCTCTAAATGCTTGATCAACAGGTTTGGTCAGGGGTGTGCCAGTCTATTTTGTGGCTGGGCATGATCACCAGCCTGCCTGGGTATCCCCCTACCTTTTCTATTGCACTTATACTCATTCTTAGAACTTAATTTCCGCCTCTCTTGTGTGAGCCTTGCCTTGGGACCCTTGAGCTCCCTCTGAACTTGGACACATAAGGGCTGGCCCTTCCACACTGCACAACTCAATTTCTGATTAACATCTTGGGTGTATGCACTGCCTGGGGTTCCTGAAATCCCTTGGATCTCTGAAACACCCTAGATGAGAGAAGGCTTGGAAATCTGAATCTCGGAAGTGGCTCAATCTCATATTATTAGGCCTCAAGTCTGGATTAGACTGCTCGTATGTAGCTGAGGATTTCTGATGTATTTTTTAATTCCAGTTCATTTCTTTTGGGTTGTAATAACTTGTACAAGCTCGGGGAACTTTAGTAAAAAGGGGGGTTGGATTTATTTTTATGCATCAAGGGTAGATATCATGCCTATAGGGTAACTCTTAATTTCTGCAATTTCACACCTAGACATCATGCCTATAGGTTAACTTTCAACTTCTGCAAACTCATACCTAGAAATCATGCCTATAGGATTCACTTATTTCTGCGTCTCCGCACATAGATATCCTGCCTACAGGATTAACTTCCAATTGTTCTATAAAATACGGTCTATAGACTACAGCATTCTGCATTTATGAACATCACTAGGCAAACAGTTTGTAGGTTTAATAACAAGAGCTGCATATAGATACCATGTTCCTAGGTCCTTTTTTAACGTCCAAAAGGTGTCCAAATCAGCATACATATAGAAAGCATGCCTATAGGAGATCTCGAATCTGAATAGAGGTAATATTAACTGCTGAACTCGTAATGTCCTGTTAAAATGGTAACCCTTTTCAGTATGTATCTTTTCTAAAATCAGTATCCATNGCTGGAAGGGAAATTCATCAAGTGGATTGAAGACTGCCAAAACGCCGAAGGAAATGCAGGCGGACATTTGGCCCAAGCTTATTTGCTGCTAGGACTACGCGAGCTGGTGAAGCTGTTCGAGGGAGACGAAGATGCCAAATCTGGGGAAGGTCCCTCTGGGACCAAGTAGTTAGGAGTCCTTTTATTCTTTATTTTAATGTAATAATGCCAATGGCCAATAGTGACATTTTACTTTCTATTATTTAGAGTCGTTTTGGATTCGTCTCATTTTTATCAATAAAATGAGGCATTTAGCATTATAAGTTCTCCAAAACTATTTGACGCTAGGCCTACCTCGGGCACAACGAGGCACCAAAGTTAGGACGCAATTTATATTCTTGCACAATGTGTTTAAATACTGCAATATTTTTTCCTCATAACCTGCACTAACTTGTTACCTTTTGTTTTTCTTTTATTTTCTATTCCCCTCCCCAAAGGTTAGTTCGTGCATTCTGGCATCATCATCATACTCCACAAGATCCAAGGGCCCTCCACATCCTCCTCCTCCGAGTCCTATCCGGAACAAGAACAAAGGCAGAATGGGAGATCCGAGCGCCAGAAAGGAAATTGAGGTTCCTCAGGGTACCCCGGTTGCTAAGGAAACTGCCACCCAACTTGAGCAAATATTGTTAAAGTTCCAAGAAGAAATGGAGCAGGTTCGGAACTTGGAAAACCTATCATTTTCTCTCACCACTCCTGATGTCAACACCCAGAACCCGGCACCTCCACAAAACACCCCACAACCACAGATACAACCCACTCATACCCAACACTGCAACGCATGCCACACTCTGAACAACACTTTACTACTCATTCCCGAGCCACTGAACACCACAAATGACCATCTCCATAACACTCCTATTTATGTGGATACTGTACCCCATTATACTCAACCAATCTCAAATGCACCTGAGTCTGATGAAAAAAACTCCCTTATCAGGAACTTAGCGGCAAAACTCAAGAAATTGACCAGCCGAGTCCAGGGCGTGGAAGGTAACAAAGGTATCGAGGGGTTAAATTATGAAGACCTATGCATTCAGCCAGATGTTGAACTTCCGGAGGGGTACAAACCTCCCAAGTTCGAAATGTTTGATGGAACAGGAGATCCCAGAGTCCATTTGAGGACATATTGTGATAAGCTGGTCGGCGTTGGAAGAGATGAAAAGATTCGCATGAAGCTCTTCATGAGAAGTTTAAAAGGTGATGCTCTATCTTGGTACATTAGCCAAGATCCCAAGAAGTGGACAAGCTGGGTAGGGATGGCGTCCGATTTCATGGACAGGTTCAGATTCAATACAGAAAATGCACCGGATGTATTCTACATCCAGAATTTGAAGAAGAAATCCACCGAAACATTCCGCGAGTATGCTACTCGTTGGAGGTCAGAAGCTGCAAAGGTCAGGCCGGCCCTAGAAGAAGAACAGATGAACAGGTTCTTCGTCCGGGCTCAAGATCCCCAATATTACGAGAGGTTGATGCTAATCGAGGGTCAGAAGTTCTCCGATATCATCAAACTGGGAGAAAGAATAAGAATGGTATGGTTACTAATCTTGAAGCATTACAGGCCACCAATAAGGCTTTACAGTCCGGTGGCACATCCAAGAAGAAAGATGCGAGTGCCGTAATGGTCGCACAGGGAGCCAAATCAACACTAAAATACCACACCTACCCATCACCTCCACTTACATATCAGCCTATCCCAAATTACCAAGCACCCGCACCCTCCTATCCAAATCTACCTCCCGGCTACCAATCATCTCCACCTCTCACATACCAACCCACTTCACCCAGATACTCTCAACCAGCACCTATTTATCAAGCTTATAACGCTCAACCCTCTCACTACCAATCACCTCCCACCCGTCAAATTTCCCTAGACCCAGGACAAATTTTGACCGCAAACCTCCAGACAATACGCAACCATCGCTGAACCAATTGACCAGCTATACGAGAGACTTAAAGCTGGTGGTTACATCACTCCTATCCCAGCCAAAACTCCAGAAATCCTTCCCAGTGGGTCAACCCCAATAAGACTTGTGTGTACCATTCCGGCATGAAGGGACACACCCTTGACGAGTGCCGCTCATTGAAGGACAAGATTCAAACCCTGATCGACAATAAGGTCATAGTAGCAAAGGAGCCTGCTCCTAATGTTCGCAACAACCCTCTGCCTGACCACAAAGGTGGAGACATTCACATGATCGAGATCGAAGATGATTAGAATCCCAAGGGGTTGATAGGTTCGATTGTTGAAGGTGATGAACCAAAGAAACCAACGGTTACACTTAACCCAATTGTTGTGCAGAATCAGCCCTCCAGGGACGATGAAGTAAACATGTCTATACCTCTCGAATTTGAAGCACCTCCTTCTGCAAAGGCGCCCGGGTCAATTGAGGTCGAATTTGGAGTTCCAAAAGCACCTGCACCCTTTGATGTTGCTGTGTTACCACCAAGGGTACCTATTCCTGTGACAATGTCGGACATAACACCGTTCCACTCAAATGCCATACCCTGGGATTACACTGCCGAAGCTAGGAGAAAAGGGAAGACCAAGACAAGAGAAACAATCGCTGCGCAAGGAATGACCAGAACAGGGAGGGTTTACACCCCAGAACACTTAGCTAAGTCCAGTAAACAAGCCCCAGGACGGCCTATTGAAACTGGGCCCGACGATCTTTGGAGAAAAATACAAGCTAAGGAGTACTCAGTCGCTGAGCAGTTGAATAAAACACCGGCACAGATCTCTATCCTGGCTCTTCTACAGAGCTCTGACGCTCATAAAAATGCCCTGATGAAAATACTGAGTTAAGCTTATGTGCCCAGCAACATAACTGGGGGTGAAATGGCAAATATGGTAGGGCAAGTGTTGGTGAGCCATAAAACTC
>NW_017670484.1:183753-191809 GCF_001879085.1 Nicotiana attenuata
CTGCTACTTGTGTTGTTGCTTTGTCTAGCCGGCTGGAAGCCAAGGCTAGACTGTGGATTCTTGTTTGCTCTATTTTTCTGCACTTTGCTTCTCTACTGGTATGTCCTAGTTAATTTACAAGCTTCAACAACAATATGTTTTTCATTCTTGTCCACTTCTACTCATGTTTTCTGCAATCAAGATGTGTTATTAGCATGCTGTAATATGTTCCCTTTCCCTTGCAATTTAAAGTTTATCAATGTGTGCATTCTGTCAGTCGTGTGTTGTTTATTTGCTACCTTATGAATCCCAAACCCCCATACCCCTTTATATGCTTTAAGTTATGGTTCAGAAACATGGCAATGTCTGAAATCATTGTCCATGGATATGAACTGGACCCCTTTGGGCCCTAAGCTTTGTCAATTTCCCATCCCCACTCCCTTATTGTGTGTGCTGAGTAACAGCCTTGGCCTGCCAGTATTTCTAATTATTGTTCAGGCCATGGCTTGACCTCCAGTAGGTCTTTACTCTCTAAATGCTTGATCAACAGGTTTGGTCAGGGGTGTGCCAGTCTATTTTGTGGCTGGGCATGACCACCAGCCTGCCTGGGTAGCCCCCTACCCTTTCTATTGCACTTACACTCATTCTTAGAACTTAAGTTCTGCCCCTCTTGTGTGAGCCTTGCCTTGGGACCCTTGAGCTCCCTCTGAACTTGGACACATAAGGGCTGGCCCTTCCACACTGCACAGCTCAATTTCTGATTAACATCTTGGGTGTATGCACTGCCTGGGGTTCCTGAAATCCCTTGGATCTCTGAAACACCCTAGATGAGAGAAGGCTTGGATATCTGAATCTCGGAAGTGGCTCAATCTCATATTATTAGGTCTCAAGTCTGGATTAGGATGCTCGTATGTAGCTGAGGATTTCTGATGTATTTTTTAATTCCAGTTCATTTCTTTTGAGTTGTAATAACTTGTACAAGCTCGGGGAACTTTAGTAAAAAGGGGGGTTGGAATTTATTTTTATGCATCAAGGGTAGAGATCATGCCTATAGGCGTTTGTTATGATTTCTGCAATTTCACACCTATATATCATGCCTATAGGGTTAACTTTTAATTTCTGCACACACGCCTAGAAATCATGCCTATAGGGTAACTCTTAATTTCTGCAATTTCACACCTAGATATCATGCCTATAGGGTTAACTTTTAATTTCTGCAAATATGCCTAGATATCATGCCTATAGGTTAACTTTTAACTTCCGCAAACTCATACCTAGAAATCATGCCTATAGGATTCACTCATAATTTCTGCGTCTCCGCGCATAGATATCCTGCCTAAAGGATTAACTTCCAATTGTTCTATAAAATACGGTCTATAGACTACAACATTCTGCATTTATAAACCTCACTAGGCAAACAGTTTGTAGGTTTAATAACAAGAGCTGCATATAGATACCATATTCCTAGGACCTTTGTTAACGTCCAAAAGGTGTCCAAATCAGCATACATATAGAAAGCATGCCTATAGGTAATCTCGAATCTGAATAGAGGTAATATTAACTGCTGAACTCGTAATGTCCTGTTAAAATTGGTAACCCCTTTTTAGTATGTATCTTTTTATAAAATCAGTATACATCACGCCTAGTTCTAACCAACACTTAGAGGATTAACAATCAGATCGGTTTTAGTCAACTGCATTCGAGTACAGCACGTAACCATGCTAAAAATATGTGTTGAACCAGTCCGCTTGTCGCTTTATTTAATTAAGACCAAAAACAGTACGTGTAAGACATGCTAAACTCTATGACTTTTTGCTGGTTTATGGAGGCATATTTCAGCCCTGTTTGCTTGCCTGATTCCCTCTATTTGCACTTATGTGTTTTGGTTGACGCCTTAGCATTTTGTCCTTTGAAAACTTCTAAAAGCCCCAAACCCCTTTCCCTTTAGGATTAGTAGTCCATTTGCCTCCGGGACTGATAGGATTGGGGCGGGTAATAGCATGCAATAAGTAANCCCTTGAGCTCCCTCTGAACTTGGACACATAAGGGCTGGCCCTTCCACACTGCACAACTCAATTTCTGATTAACATCTTGGGTGTATGCACTGCCTGGGGTTCCTGAAATCCCTTGGATCTCTGAAACACCCTAGATGAGAGAAGGCTTGGAAATCTGAATCTCGGAAGTGGCTTAATCTCATATTATTAGGCCTCAAGTCTGGATTAGGCTGCTCATATGTAGCTGAGGATTTCTGGTGTATTTTTTAATTCCAGTTCATTTCTTTTGGGTTGTAATAACTTGTACAAGCTCGGGGAACTTTAGTAAAAAGGGGGGTTGGGATTTATTTTTATGCATCAAGGGTAGATATCATGCCTATAGGGTAACTCTTATTTCTGCAATTTCACACCTAGACATCATGCCTATAGGTTAACTTTCAACTTCTGCAAACTCATACCTAGAAATCATGCCTATAGGATTCACTTATTTCTGCGTCTCCGCACATAGATATCCTGCCTACAGGATTAACTTCCAATTGTTCTATAAAATACGGTCTATAGACTACAGCATTCTGCATTTATGAACATCACTAGGCTAACAGTTTGTAGGTTTAATAACAAGAGCTGCATATAGATACCATGTTCCTAGGTCCTTTTTTAACGTCCAAAAGGTGTCCAAATCAGCATACATATAGAAAGCATGCCTATAGGAGATCTCGAATCTGAATAGAGGTAATATTAACTGCTGAACTCGTAATGTCCTGTTAAAATTGGTAACCCCTTTTCAGTATGTATCTTTTTCTAAAATCAGTATCCATCACGCCTAGTTCTAACCAACACTTAGAGGATTAACAATCAGATCGGTTTTAGTCAACTGCATTCGAGTAAGCCTAATGTAGACTTTTTCGCCTAAAAATATGTGTTGAACCAGTCCGCTCGTCGCTTTATTTAATTAAGACCAAAAACAGTACGTGTAAGACATGCTAAACTCTATGACTTTTTGCTGGTTTATGGAGGCATATTTGAGCCCTGTTTGCTTGCCTGATTCCCTCTATTTGCACTTATGTGTTTTGGTTGACGCCTTAGCATTTTGTCCTTTGAAAACTTCTGAAAGCCCCAAACCCCTTTCCCTTTAGGATTAGTAGTCCATTTGCCTCCGGGACTGATAGGATTGGGGCGGGTAATAGCATGCAATAAGTAACGATACCATTCCGCGCTTTAATACCTTAACGGGGTGGGAAGGGTAGACATGGAGATGATGATCACACGATAACACTACGCGTACAATTGGATACTGGTGTTCTGTAAATGATCCATGTGATATATAAACCTAGGACCCCTTCCCTCTTTATTAGTTTGTTATTTTCAGAATTTTAAAAGCTGTCCAATTTTCAACTTCCGCTTCTTTTACTTCTTTTAAGTTGCCTGCATCAATTATTTGACCCCTTCTTTTCTCTCACACCTTTCTGTGATTATAAAACTACTTCCTTCCGGATTTCAACACTTTTAAATCATTTTGTGCTTTTTATTAGCAATTGTTATGTGAGTGGTTTCATCGTATTTGCAATGCTTGCTTGTCTACTTGTCATTTGCATTTAAAGTCACAATTGTAGCATGGCCGGGAACCACACTAGTGGATCTTGGGGGGTGCCTAATACCTTCCCCTCAAGATAATTTCTAGCCCTTACCCAAACTCTGGTTTTTCATCTCAAATTCTTTTCTTAAAGTGTCCTAATGCACTATAATCATTAGGTGGCGACTATCCAAATCCAAAACCCAATTCCCAAACGGGAATAGAGTTGTCTTTCCTGAATGTCGTAAACCCGATTTCGCGAGGAAAAAGGGGGCATCGACAGCATGGCGACTCCGCTGGGGATTCTTTAGGCTTTTACCATTGCATGCTATATGTGACTTTTATCACCTTCTTCTATTGCTTTTGTTTAATGCCTTTATTTGAAACTGACTTGTTTCTTTTGTTTCCTTTTCTCTAATTACTTTCATTTACCGCTTTCCATCAATACCGTTGTAATTTTTGAGCAATTATTGTAAACTTTATTGTATGAACGTGAAAATACATGTCAATTTGTTTCATTCTTGTAAATTGCATCTTCAAACATCATATTCCATTCGTGCCAAACAAATGCCATAGCAACGTTTATAATGAGTAGTTGCGCTCTTCCAATACTATCACCCCTTAAATTTGGCAAAGGCGTATTTGCGGTAAAACCAGTCGATCAGCGGTGCAGTCGACGGTTCCGTGCCTTTCCCTCTTGAGTTGTCCGCTCAAGGGTACCTGTCTAATACCCCATAGAAACCTTACTCCGTTTAAACTGTACATCCATCATGGTCAAACCTAGCCGAGACAGTTGTCTTGTCCACATAATGACTCATTAGGATAGCCTTGTCCAAAGTCCACCGGGTTTCCTTGAAACCCAAACGGACACCTCCATGTTTTGTGCATTTATTTGGAGAACTAAATGCTTGCTATGCTAATTATTGGTCTAAATAGTCGAGTCTGGTGGGTGAGGGCCTAACGCTTTGTTTTGCAGAAAATGAGGCACGAAGTCCCCAGATTTGGCATGGTAACCAACATTCATCCAAGACTGCTGAATTGGTGGAAAGACCTCCACTCCAGTGATCAGACGCTCGTCCGCAAGTACTTAGGGAACTGCTAGGACTACGCGAGCTGGTGAAGCTGTTCGAGGGAGACGAAGATGCCAAATCTGGGGAAGGTCCCTCTGGGACCAAGTAGTTAGGAGTCCTTTTATTCTTTATTTTAATGTAATAAGGCCAATGGCCAATAGTGACATTTTACTTTCTATTATTTAGAGTCGTTTTGGATTCGTCTTATTTTTATCAATAAAATGAGGCATTTAGCATTATAAGTTCTCCAAAACTATTTGAGGCTAGGCCTACCTCGGGCACAACGAGGCACCAAAGTTAGGACGCGATTCATATTCTTGCACAATGTGTTTAAATACTGCAATATTTTTCCTCATAACCTGCACTAACTTGTTACCTTTTATTTTTCTCTTATTTTTTATTCCCCTCCCCAAAGGTTAAGTTCGTGCATTCTGGCATCATCATCATACTCCACAAGATCCAAGGGCCCTCCACCTCCTCCTCCTCTGAGTCCTATCCGGAACAAGAACAAAGGCAGAATGGGAGATCCGAACGCCAGAAAGGTAATTGAGGTTCCTCAGGGAACCCCGGTTGCTAAGGAAACTGCTACCCAACTTGAGCAAAAATTATTAAAGTTCCAAGAAGAACTGGAGCAGGTTCGGAACTTGGCGAACCTGTCATTTTCTCTCACCGCTCCTGATGTCAACACCCAGAACCCCGCACCTCCAGTAAACACCCCACAACCACAGATACGACCTACTCATACCCAACACAGCAACGCATGCCACACTCCGAACAACACTCCACTACTCATTCCCGAGCTACTGAACACCACAAATGACCATCTCCACAACACTCCTATTTACGTGGATACTGTACCCCATTATACTCAACCAATCTCAAGTGCACCTGAGTCTGATGACAAAGACTTCCTTATCAGGAACTTAGCAGCAGAACTCAAGAAATTGACCAGCCGAGTTCAGGGCGTGGAAGGTAACAAAGGTATCGAGGGGTTAAATTATGAATACCTCTGCATTCAGCCAGATGTTGAACTTCCGGAGGGGTACAAACCTCCCAAGTTTGAAATGTTCGATGGAACAGGAGATCCCAGGGTCCACCTGAGGACATATTGCGAAAAGCTGGTCGGAGTCGGAAAGGATGAGAAGATCCGTATGAAGCTCTTCATGAGAAGTCTGAAGGGAGATGCTTTATCCTGGTACATCAGCCAGGACCCCAAGAAATGGACAAGCTGGGTAGGCATGGCCTCGGATTTCATGGATTCCGATTCAATACAGAGAATGCACTGGATGTATTCTACATCCAGAATTTGAAGAAGAAATCTACCGAAACATTCCGCGAGTATGCTACTCGTTGGAGGTCAGAAGCTGCAAAGGTCAGGACGGCCCTAGAAGAAGAAAAGATGAATAGGTTCTTCGTTCGGGCTCATGATCCCCAATATTACGAGAGGTTGATGCTGATCGAGGGTCAAAAGTTCTCCGATATCGTCAAACTGGGAGAAAGAATCGAAGAAGGCATTAAGAATGGTATGGTTACTAATCTTGAAGCATTACAGGCCACCAATAAGGCTTTACAGTCCGGTGGCACGTCCAAGAAGAAAGATGTAAGTGCCGTAATGGTCGCACAGGGAGCCAAATCACCACCAAAATACCACACTTACCCATCACCTCCACTTACATATCAGCCCATCTCGAATTACCAAGAACCCGCACCCTCCTATCCACCTCCCGTTTACCAATCCTCTCCACCTCTCACATACCAACCCACTTCACCCAGATACTCTCAACCAGCACCTGTTTATCAAGCTTACAATGTTCAACCCTCTCACTACCAATCACCTCCCACCCGTCAAAATTTCCCTAGACCCAGGCCAAATTTTGACCGCAAACCTCCCAGACAATACACAGCCATCGCTGAACCAATTGACCAGCTATACGAGAGATTTAAAGCTGCTGGTTACGTCACTCCTATCCCAGCCAAAACTCCAAAAAATCCCTCCCAGTGGGTCAACACCAATAAGACTTGTGCGTATCATTCTGGCATGAAGGGGCACACCCTTGACGAGTGCCGCTCATTGAAGGACAAGATTCAAACCCTGATCGACAATAAGGTCATAGTAGCAAAGTAGCCTGCCCCTAATGTTCGTAACAACCCTCTGCCTGACCACAAAGGTGGAGACATTCACATGATCGAGATCGAAAATGATTGGGACCCCAAAGGGTCGATAGGTTTGATTGCTGAGGAGGATGAACCAAAGAAACCGACAGTTACACTTAACCCAATTGTTGTGCAAAATCAGCCCTCCAGGGATGATGAAGTAAACATGTCTATACCTCTCGAATTTGAAGCGCCTCCTTCTGCAAAGGCGCTCGGGCCAATTGAGGTTGAATTTGGAGTTTCAAAAGCACCTGCACCCTTTGAAGTTGCTGTGATACCACCAAGGGTGCCTATTCCTGTGGCAATGACAGACATAACACCGTTCCACTCAAATGCCATACCATGGGATTACACTGCTGAAGCTAGGAGGAAAGGAAAGACCAAGACAGGAGAAACAACTGCTGCGCAAGGAATGACCAGAACAGGGAGGGTTTACACCCCAGGGCACTTAGCCGAGTCCAGTAAGCAAGCCCCAGGACGGCCTATCGAAACTGGGCCTGACGATCTTTGGAGGAAAATACAGGCTAAGGAGTACTCGGTCGCTGAACAGTTGAACAAAACACCAGCACAGATCTCTATCCTAGCTCTTCTACAGAGTTCTGACGCTCACAAGAATGCCCTGATGAAGATACTGAGGGAAGCTTATGTGACCAGCAATATAACTGGGGGTGAAATGGCGAATATGGTAGGGCAAGTGCTGGAGAGCCGTAAAATAACCTTCCACGAAGATGAGCTGCCGCCGGAAGGATTAAGCCACAACAAGGCACTGCACATCACCATATAATGCGAAGATTATTTCATCACTGGAGTCCTGATCGATGGAGGATCGAGCCTTAACATCTGTCCGCTGATCACTCTCAGAACTTTGGGAAAGAGCCTGCACGAGATCAAGGATGGGGCTATCAATGTCAAGGCCTTCGATGGGTCCCAGAGATCTACTATTGGAGAAATCAGCCTATGCTTACAAATGGGGCCAACATGGTTCGACGTCGACTTCCAAGTAATAGACGTCCCGGCATCCTACAATCTGCTGTTAGGACGGCCCTGGATCCACGCTGCTGGAGCCGTAGCATCGACCCTGCATCAGGCGGTGAAGCTCGAATGGAATCACCAAGAGGTGATTATTCATGGCGATGGTAGTAACCCCATATATAGTCGCCAGACCATCCCGATGATCGGGGGAAGAAGAAGAATAGGCGGAGAAACATACCACCACATCGAAAGGGTCAACGCTGTGGATAAGGATAAGTGGTGGGACAACAAGATCGAAAGTATCCTGAATTGGT